>NW_022263840.1:0-22500 GCF_002021735.2 Oncorhynchus kisutch
GAGTATTGGTGTAGTTTAGGAACATCCTTCCTTCCTTTGAAAGTGTGGCTCGGGCCTGAAATGATCCTGGTCAAAAGGAGTGCAAATAGGAAATATGGTGCGGTTTGAGAGGCACCATGGGTTTGCAGTTTGTTCCTGGTTCTACTCACCAGGTAGAGGACAGCCACAGAGCCCTTTGGGACAGTCTCCCCTACGATGGCATAGCGGATGGTGATCGACACCCGCCTGCCCACACGCCAGTGGTTTCTCCACCTTCTGAATAGCCAGGGAGCTGGACGTTTTAATGTCAGGGGCAGCGGGCTGGATCAGCGAGAGTAGGTGTTGCCCTCTGTGAAATAGGGGACCCTGTATCCTGGGTACTCCACTTGTGGGGTGTCGCTCACCTGGAAAGGAACAAAAGGAATAGTAACTAAAGGCCCCAATCCTAAATCAACCCCTTGAGCCCGTCCTATATACAGTGGGGATCTGAGAGGATGACAGGAAGCAATATGGTAACAGATCCACCTTACTTCCACCTAGCCTGTTAAGGTCATGACCTCTGGGCATCGTTTCCCCAACAGTCCTGGGGACCCCAAGCGGTGCACGTTTTGGTTCCCCCGTCACAGGAATGTCATAATTCCTATCTCTGTTTAAGAATTTCTAAGATTCTTATTTGTATAAAATAGACAGGGACCAGTCTCCTCAAAATTAGATGATAGTATTTATTCTCGGAGCTCGCTGCCATGAAACCACAAACAGTTTATATACTAAATATGACGCCATAGGTTATAAAATGTCTTTCCTCCTATGACCAGGACAGAACAGGTTCAAAAGTTTATTCCAACCCACTAGCTCACTCACTCCAGACACACACTTATCCAGATTAACTTCTGGAATCTTCACCTTCATCCATCACTATTTAGAAGACTTTTCCATTATCTGGAACTCTCTATCTTATCTAAACATCCCAGAGCTAAGTTGAGTCGGTTCAACCATAGGTTAACGACCCTTTTTGCTTGCTTAAAAAGCCACAATCCTTCCTTATGAATTGACATTATTAATCAGATATAATAAGAGTATAAGTTTAATTAGTTATAGTTCTATTTAAAATGTAGATATTGTTTAGTCCCAGACACTGGCATCGAGTATAAAGTCTCTCAAACCTAGAAGGAATCATACTTACTACGAGGTTAATATTCTCTTTGGGCAGACTGGTTGTGTTGACGGAGAACCTGGCAATACCACGACTGTCCGTGGTTAGGTTCTGTAGTCGTAGATATGAGGACCAGCCTTTCTCCTCGAACAGGTAGACTAACATGTCAGAGATGGGTGTGTTGTTATATCGAACAGCATTTATCTGAAGAAAAAGGGGGTGTTGTATGAATGAAGTGACACCACATACTGGTAGTTCAGAAAGCAGGACAAACCAAGCATACACAATGCAACAGGAACACCATTTGGACTTACCTTGCCTTCGATAATTGATCCATGCTCATAGATTTGGGGCGTGTCAACAAATGTGAATTCTCCAATCACATAGGAGAGCTCTACATTTTTTTCCTCAGACAGTGTAATACCTGTCAAATGAAAACAAATATGGTTTTATTTCACAATACAGAAACTGAATTGCAGTGCAGCTTCCACAGAATATTAAAACAGCATTACATAAAACCCTGCTGCAGCACCAACGGTCAAAAAGCTCTTTCTTACAAAACCTTGAGCCAACGCAGAGTAACCCAAACTCAGTTCTGGGGACCCCCCCTGGGTGCACCTTGTAGTTTCTTGCCCTGGCACTCCAGCTGATTCAAATCAAAACTACATTATGAGATGGTTATTTCAGTCAGCTGTGTAGCGCTCGGGCAAAAACCAAAACATGAACCCAGGGGGAACCCCAGGACAGTTAGGCAATAGTTACGTCGCCATCAGCTGAAGTGAAATGAAGGGTTTGTCTTGAGTCAACAACATGATGCATCTCATAATGATTGTGATGAGGACTTGCCTGTCCCCTCCTCCTGTACTTCTGCATGGACACTAAACACGTCTCCCAGCAATTTCTCTCCTGCATTCTTTGTGAAAAGTGCCATGTTGAAGACACAAGAAGCACAGCCAGTATGGTCCATCTAGGAAAAGCAAGCAGAACCACACATAAAAACAGATTTAAATCCCATTCAAAATGTAATAGGTTGGTAAAAACAGCACTACTCGTTTTAGGAAAGCATACAGACCTCTATTGACTCTTTGTGGCATGGAGGTGTGTAATCAGGAACTCCTTGTGGATTTCGCTCATCAATTGTTATTGGTATCACTGCATTGTCCACCAAAGGTCGGCACAACTTGACCCCTGCTTTACCAGGTACAGGCTGCCCATACGTGTATCTGATTTCAATTCACAACAAGACAAGTGTCAATTTCCTACATCCAGTTACCATATTAAAAACATAAGACCTAAAGGCTTCAAGTCAGGCGTTTAACACGGTCAATGAATCTGGACCTGTATTCATAGAGCCTCAGAACGGGATCAGTTTTAACTATAGATCATAATGAACAAGGTCACATGTCAGGCTGGGACCTGATCCTAGAACTGCCATCCTAATTTGAGATGCTTTATGACCGAAGAACCAGCTGTTCATGTGATTGCCACTAACAAATCTCAGGGATCCTAGCAGCAGTAGCACTATAGGTCTTCAATTAGCATGGGTCATTAATGCAGACCACATGCATATTTAAATAAGTGTATTATGTCAAATGAAGCTACAGTACTAGCAGAGGCTGCTGCCTACAGACTTGACATCATTGGAATACTAGTCACTAATAATGCTTACATACCTTGCATTACTCATCTCATATGTTTATAGTGTATTCTATACCTCTGACATTGATCATCTATCGCTGCACCCGCAACATGAACCAATAAAATGTTATTTACTTGTATTTTCAAATCCTTCATTTGAAACGTGAAAGTAAATGTAATACTTCTAATAGTAGTTGAACCCAGGTCTGCCTTCACGTAATGAGATAATTAATGACATGTAGTGGAGTTAGACATCACCTTGTAACTACAGTACATTGCAAATCACCAATAGTGTTTACTCACTCTGCACACACTTTCACTTCATACTCTTCTTGAACAACGCTGATCTTGTCAGTGAGGTTCATTTTGATCTCAAACTTGGGCAAAACTACAGATAAAAAGAACAGCAGTCAACTCCAGAACGTTCCAGGATTGTGATGCAACATTACCGAGCATGAAAGAGAAACTCAACCTACCATACTGTTCTACCTTGAAGTTGTGGTAGATTTTCTCTTCACCAATCCACACTACAATGGTATAGGATCCTACAGGTGCTTCAGAGTTCAGGGGGTGAGAAAGCTGCAGAATGTTGCCACTGGATGTAGTGTTGACCCACTGTCCAATCCGGTTGTGATTAACATCCTGTTGGTTCATAGGAAGGGGCATGTTCAGCAGGACACAACGTTGTGGAAAGTTCACAACGGTATACAGGACAAGGAGTCAGTTCTATCTGCAACATTCATCTACCGAAGAGGGCCCAGATTACACACAACGCTGATTGGAAGTATTTAGCCATCTTCTACAGTAGGTGGATATGAGGACCTAGCTAGCAGGGGGAGTCATAATGCTGCAGTCTTTACACGGACAGTCAACATAAAGTTACACCAACAAGGATCTTACCTCAAGTTCCACAATGTTGTACTGTGAAGGGCAAAGACAAGAGATGGGCGTCATGTTTCATTAAGAACTCCAATGCCAAAACGGAGCATAGCTGTCTACAGCTACTAGACAGGTGATTGGCTTGGTCACTTAACGTAAACATCACATGTAACATTTGCAATTCAATCTCAGGAAAAGATGATCCCATACATTCCAATCTGACCTATACGAATGGAAGCCTCATGTCATGGCTGTACATAATACCAGACTGCTATGTCCATCACAGTATTGTGACACTTCTGCATCTTGGATTGAAATAGTAGAGACTGAACTAAAATACTATTGTCAATCGTATATTTTCAACTCACCAGCTGATTGACGGGGCTAAAATGGGTATCCAAGGTGACGACTCTAAAAAGCACTGTAAACAGCCAACGACAAGACGACAAACACAATGAGAATATTAGAAGCATAATTCCAAGGATTCCCAGAAATACTGGTTGAGGATTTCCAGCCTGATTCCAGTGTACATATCCTGAGTGAACCCAGGGGGATTTACTGCATCTGCACCACATTCCTGAACAACGAGGCTCTTCAGATGTCTACCGTTTCCCTCTACAATCCTCATAAGCCACGCATGACGTTAGAACATAGTGGACGGGACCAGACTGGGGAAGAGCATTGCCAGCAATGATGGTGTTCTTTTCTACACAATTATTGCCTGATGCATTTCAAACAATACTTCATTGTAATACTGTTATAGCCTCAAATAAACAAAGGGAGCACGGTGGGGTCGTGGATAACTGTTGATGTCAAAATGGGGTCAGGGGCCCAAAAAGGTCAAAGCCCCGGAGTAAACCATTACAGAACATGCCAACACCTAATTGGCCTGTTTCTTAGCAACCAGACTAAACATTACCCGTTTGTCCTGGGTTGTAGATTGGTTTGTCCGTTTGGATGAACGTCACGGGGCTGTAGGGTTTGATCATGACCCTTCTCTCCTCTGTTGATAGGAATGTTTCTCCTCGAACCTCCACCTTAAAGTTCTGCACTTTGTCGCTATTCACACGAGGGGCCTGTCAGGGACGGAAACAGGGCAACGCCGGTGAACAAACGGACCGATAACATAGGACATTCAAATGTGGTGCCGTGTGGCCCAGTTGGTAAGAGCGTGCCACTAGCCACTTCAAGGTAGAGCGTTTAACTCCTGCAGGGATCCCATTATGCATTCAGCCTACTGTAAGTTACAGACAGTGGGGCAAAGAAGTATTTCTAGTCAGCCACCAATTGTGCAAGTTCTCCCACTTAAAAAGGAGAGGCCTGTAATTTTCATCATAGGTACACTTCAACTATGACAGACAAAATGAGAATTTATTTTCTCCAGAAAAATCACATTGTAGGATTTGTAATTGTTTGAACTTGTTATCAGTATAAAAAAAGACACCTGTCCACAACCTCAAAAAGTCACACTCCAAACTCCACTATGGCCAAGACCAAAGAGCTGTCAAAGGACACCAGAAACAAAATTGTAGACCTGCACCAGGCTGGGAAGACTGAATCTGCAATAGGTAAGTAGCTTGGTTTGAAGAAATCAACTGTGGGAGCAATTATTAGGAAATGGAAGACATACAAGACCACTGATAATCTCCCTCGATCTGGGGCTCCATGCAAGATCTCACTAGAGAGCATTTGGATGATCCAGAAGAAGAGAATGTCATATGGTCAGATGAAACCAAAATATAACTTTTTGGTAAAAACTCAACTCGTCATGTTTGGAGGACAAAGAATGCTGAGTTGCATCCAAACCTACTGTGAAGCATGGGGGTGGAAACATCATGCGTTGGGGCTGTTTTTCTGCAAAGGGACCAGGACGACTGATCCGTGTAAAGGAAAGAATGAATGAGGCCATGCATCGTGAAAAACCTCCTTCCATCAGCAAGGGCATTGAGGATGAAACGTGGCTGGGTCTTTCAGCATGACAATGATCCCAAACACACCGCCCGGGCAACGAAGGAGTGGCTTCGTAAGAAGCATTTCAAGGTCCTGGAGTGGCCTAGCCAGTCTCCAGATCTCAACCCCATAGAAAATCTTGAGGGAGTTGGAAGTCCGTGTTGCCCAGCAACAGCCCCAAAACATCACTGCTCTAGAGGAGATCTGCATGGAGGAATGGGCCAAAATACCAGCAACAGTGTGTGAAAACCTTGTCAAATGTTTTCTGTAAGTCTTCACCTCTGTCATTGCCAACAAAGGGTATATAACAAAGTATTGAGATAAATAAACTTTTGTTATTGACCAAATACTTTCCACCATCATTTGCAAATAAATTCATTAAAAATCCTACAATGTGATTTTCTTTCCTTATTTTGTTTGTCATAGTTGAAGTGTACCTATGATGAAAATTACAGGCCTCTCCTTTTTAAGTGGCTGACTGTATATAACTTGTCTCAATAGTATATACTAGCATTCAATCAAAACCTGGTACAAATTGGAAGAAAAGTTCTGGTAGGCCACCACTGACATTTCCCATAAAATAAGCTGGCATTGCACAAAGAACCTAAGCGATGCATCAAAGCTGAGCAGTACAGTCCACTCTTAATGGAATGGTTCTGGAAGTCCACCAGTGCTGGGCTGACCTGAAACTGGAAACAGCGGTGAAACTCTTGGTCAGAACTCTGGTGGAGAAGTCTCTTGTTCTGCCCGTCGGCCATCAGAGATACGGTCATGACCAGGGTCTCGTTGGGCTGCAGAAGGCTGGCACAAAGCTTGGCCTCTGAGCCTGCCTGGATCACTGCAGGAACGGCTACCATGTAAACCCTACAGAGAACACACCCGGCAACAGGAAAATCAGTACATCTCTAAACCCAAAGCCAGTTGAAATATACAAGAGGGGATAAAGATCTGCAGAAAGGGTAGATGAAAAATTGCTCTGACAAGAGAACGTTAAACCGAGACGAGAGAAGCAAGTCTGATCACTAAATTCTAACTGCAGATGGACTTACGGTCTTGGAGTCTCTTGACAGACACAAAGCCAGTGAATGCAGGCAAAGAGTATCAATCTCCAAACCTGAAGCCCAGGAAGAACCATGACTAAAGGAGAAAAATAAACCACCAAGTCTGTTATGACTAGTATTCCTCCTAGGAAAACCGGCCTACTGCAAGTTCATTTCCTGTCATTCTACCATTGGGCAAACAATTTAACAATTGTATGATCAATTTCATGCAATTACTAAATTTGCCAATGGGCAGAAATGAGGCCAAATGCACTATTATTATTACTCTTATTACCGTCAATTCTAGACATTCCCCATGACTATGCCAGTTTAATGATAACTGAGTGAGTGACTAACAAAATCAATGTTAGTCTAGTGTGCATAGAATGTTACTAAAGCCTTTTAGAGTGCATTTGCTATAGCCTGTAAAAGAACAGATGAATGTAAAAAAAATAAAAAATAAAAATAATATTAGTAGTTAATTGCCGACCTGTTATGTGAATAATGATTGCACTACAAGTTGCCATAACACCTGTGGTCTAGGTATACTCACCACCGCGATTTGTATATCGATTTAGAAATGAGAAGACTCGGTCACGTCTTCTTAAATATCCTGCAGGTGCGCGGCTAGTTCCGTATTTGTTTTCTAGTTACTAAGCGCGCACACCTGCTGGATATTGAAGGCGTTCGATTAAGCTGAACCTGGGTTGCACTTGACCGGTAGGGAGGATCTCCCATCAAAAGGAACAGTAATCTGCGCTGCCCATTCATAATAGTCAACAAGGCAGCATGGTGCATCGTTCAGGATCATACGTGTCTTTTCGATAAAATGGTCGAGTTTTCCAATATTGGAAAGGCAGCTAAAGCACATAATGGGGATTTTATCAACACCGAACACTTGACATGCCACTTGCCAATGACATGCATATGAAACTATCCTAAATCATTACTCCACGTGCTTAACCTTGTTTTGAACCGAATTCGCATTTGGCAGCACCTGGCTCATGCCCCACCCACTGGGGAGCCAGGCCCACCCACTGGGAGCCAGGCCCACCCACTGGGAGCCAGGCCCACCCACCGGGAGCCAGGCCCACCCACCGGGAGCCAGGCCCACCCGCCGGGAGCCAGGCCCACCTGCTGGGAGCCAGGCCCACCCACTGGGAGCCAGGCCCACCCACTGGGAGCCAGGCCCACCCACTGGGAGCCAGGACCACCCACTGGGGAGCCAGGCACTGCCAATCAGAATGAGTTTTTCCCCACAAAAGAGCTTTATTACAGACAGAAATACTCCTCAGCACTTTACTTCTTGCCTTTATATTTGTGTTCAGTGTATTAATATGGTTTTTGAACACTATAATTTGTTTACATACATGATGGCTTTACTTTTAGTTTATGGTTTGCACAGCTTGTTGGCCATTAGCCAATCAGTGTTTTTCTCAACGAGTTCAAAGCACTTCAATGCATCCAAATGGTATTTACGACTTCACAACTGGTAAATCCCCACCTCCCACTTGTTTATGAACCAGGCATATGTATTGGCCATTGAGACAAGTATGGGTAACTGCAGAGTTGGGGAGATTCTTGTTTGAGCAAAAGACCGTCCCTCCGTCCTCTCTGCTCCGTGACCCAGAAACCAATAAGTGGTTGAGTGGTCGAGCAGTGTGTCAGTTCGTTGGTTGGCAAACGGGAAGAGTGTCGTCCTCTCTTTGACAGCCACCTTTCATTGAGGATAGTCATGTTTCCTACTGCAGAAGAGTTTTGAAATCTGTCAAACCCAGTTTGAATCAGCTTTTGTTTTGTCAGAGGAGAAAAACATGCACATGTTTAAAAGCAATACACTATTTATCCCTTTATCTATAACATGGCAGGTTAGGAGAACTAACGTAGCAGGTTAGGAGAACTAATGTAGCAGGATAGGAGAACTAACGTAGCAGGTTAGGAGAACTAATGTAGCAGGTTAGGAGAACTAACGTAGCAGGTTAGGAGAACTAATGTAGCAGGTTAGGAGAACTAACGTAGCAGGTTAGGAGAACTAACGTAGCAGGTTAGGAGAACTAACGTAGCAGGTTAGGAGAACTAACGTAGCAGGTTAGGAGAACTAATGTAGCAGGTTAGGAGAACTAACGTAGCAGGATAGGAGAACTAATGTAGCAGGTTAGGAGAACTAATGTAGCAGGATAGGAGAACTAACGTAGCAGGTTAGGAGAACTAACGTAGCAGGATAGGAGAACTAATGTAGCAGGTTAGGAGAACTAACGTAGCAGGTTAGGAGAACTAATGTAGCAGGTTAGGAGAACTAACGTAGCAGGTTAGGAGAACTAACGTAGCAGGTTAGGAGAACTAACGTAGCAGGTTAGGAGAACTAACGTAGCAGGTTAGGAGAACTAACGTAGCAGGATAGGAGAACTAACGTAGCAGGTTAGGATAGTTGATATGGCAGGTTAGGAGAACTAACGTGGCAGGTTAGGATAGTTGATATGGTAGGTTAGGAGAACTAACGCTGCAGGATAGGATAATTAACTTGGTTGGTTAGGAGAATAGCTAATATGCTACACTGGTTTATCAAGTTGTGCAGCCCAATCAGCCACTCAAAACTTTCTTGAGTGGCAACAAATCTACCCAATTAGCTGATTCGCTTTCCATACACGCACTTCTGTTGATCCACCCACATCTTTCGTAACGCCTACTTTCAGACACATTGCACATGGGAAGATCTCAATTGCATATAATCCTCATGTCCTCTCTCCTCCTCAAAACCCATTGGATGAGAAAGCTAAAGGTCCCGCCCCTCTGACCTTTTCCTCCAAAGGGTTTTGAGAAGGAGACGAGGAAAGAGGACGCGAGGAGGATGTAATTGATCTCTTCCCCATGACTCCATTGGGATCATAGAGAATGATAGAGAAATCCCCATATCGTTCCCATTATGGCGTCTGTGAGACCATCTCCAATTTGCTGTAGTCAATTTTCTTCTTCTAAATCAATATCAAATGTATTTTTCAAAGCCCTTTTTACATCAGCAGAAACATTTCAAATAAGGGCTGTGTTTCGTGTAGGCACCTTTAGTTCTTTATGATAAACATTTCCTTGTTTGACCACTAGGTTTTATGGGTATTCTGACTAATACTGTGGTACTCTATAGCGTCTGTGACAACATGAAGCAATATCCATTTTGAAGTAGTCAATTTTCTTTCTCACGATTGGCTGTCCTGGTAGGACATCACTCCAACATGGTCACCAGGAGTGATCAGCCAATGAAGTTGGAAGTCCCACCCAGTTGAGTACATAAAAATGGTGGAAGCTCTAAAAGGTGCTGCCCATGCTATGCAGCCTTTTGGCCACTAGAGGCCTCTATCATTCTCTATGCTTTGAAACCGCTGGTCTACCATATTGGCACTCCCCAGTAGGAGCATTCCTCCATAGGAATTAATGGAATTCTACAGTATTTTGACTAAAGGTTTCAAGGACAAAACTACATGTATTTAAGTATTTTGTTGTTGTAGTCGGGGCCGTAACATTAGTAATAAAATATACATATACTTTAAGGAAAATTACAGTTTTTTTCTGTAAATATCATATTACCTTTTACAACAACAACAAAAATCTATTAGAAATGTGGTCTTTATTTTGTGGCATGGTGTGAAATGCATTTATATAACCGTCCTCCAGGTGGTGCTGCTGTACAGTGGGTCAGAATAAGACACTTAGGAGACTATTGCCTATTATTCCTATTACTTGGTCTTGGTTCTGTTTTTTACTAGATCAAATTTAGAGTCAATGTTAAGCTATTCCTGTGTTCTAAACACGGTTGGATGATTATTTCTGTGTTCTAAAGAGGGTTGGAGGAGTATTCCTGTGTTCTAACGAGTGTTGGATGAGTACTCCTGTGTTCTAAACAGGGTTGGATGAGTATTCCTGTGTTCTAAAGAGGGTTGGAGGAGTATTCCTGTGTTCTAAAGGGGGTTGGATGAGTATTCCTGTGTTCTAAACAGGGTTGGATGAGTATTCCTGTGTTCTAAACAGGGTTGGATGAGTATTCCTGTGCTCTAAAGGGGGTTGGATGAGTATTCCTGTGTTCTAAAGAGGGTTGGATGAGAATTCCTGTGTTCTAAAGAGTGTTGGATGAGTACTCCTGTGTTCTAAACAGGGTTGGATGAGTATTCCTGTGTTCTAAACAGGGTTGGATGAGTATTCCTGTGTTCTAAAGAGGGTTGGATGAGTATTCCTGTGTTCTAAACAGGGTTGGATGAGTATTCCTGTGTTCTAAAGAGGGTTGGATGAGTATTCCTGTGTTCTAAACAGGGTTGGATGAGTACTCCTGTGTTCTAAACAGGGTTGGATGAGTATTCCTGTGTTCTAAACAGGGTTGGATGAGTATTCCTGTGTTCTAAACAGGGTTGGATGAATACTCCTGTGTTCTAAAGTGGGTTGGATGAGTATTCCTGTGTTCTAAACAGGGTTGGATGAGTATTCCTGTGTTCTAAACAGGGTTGGATGAGTATTCCTGTGTTCTAAAGTGGGTTGGATGAGTATTCCTGTGTTCTAAACAGGGTTGGATGAGTATTCCTGTGTTCTAAAGTGGGTTGGATGTGTATTTTTCCCTACTATTTGATTCTACAGCATCCAACAACTGTAGGCCTATTGGTCTAATCCATCATTTACTGATGGAAGAGTCCCTTATACACAGTTATACTTCATCTCGGGTAACCCACAACTAAAATCTTGCGTAATTTGATCAGAAACACCATTTATGTTTACATAGTCCATCCACGAGAGATTATTATAACCTAATTATAATAACCTAAACGTGTGATTAGGCAATAAGAGCTCTCTCTAGTTGAGTCAAGCAACAGATGAGCATCCAGGAAGCAAACATCCTGGATGGATATTTATCCTCGTCCTACATCAACTATTTACTTCAACTATATTGACTTAGTTTTCCACTGAATCTCAGTGATAGGACTGTATAGACACTGCAGCCCGGGAGACTCAATAAGAACACTGCGGCCTGGGAGACTCAATAAGAACACTGCAGCCTGGGAGACTCAATAAGGACACTGCAGCCTGGGAGACTCAATAAGGACACTGCAGCCTGGGAGACTCAATAAGAACACTGCAGCCCGGGAGACTCAATAAGGACACTGCAGCCCGGGAGACACAATAAGGACACTGCAGCCCGGGAGACATAATAAGGACACTGCAGCCCGGGAGACACATTAAGGACACTGCAGCCCGGGAGACACAATAAGGACACTGCAGCCCGGGAGACACATTAAGGACACTGCAGCCCGGGAGACACAATAAGGACACTGCAGCCCGGGAGACACAATAAGGACACTGCAGCCCGGGAGACACAATAAGGACACTGCAGCCAGGGAGACACAATAAGGACACTGCAGCCCGGGAGACACAATAAGGACACTGCAGCCCGGGAGACATAATAAGGACACTGCAGCCCGGGAGACACATTAAGGACACTGCAGCCCGGGAGACACAATAAGGACACTGCAGCCCGGGAGACACATTAAGGACACTGCAGCCCGGGAGACACAATAAGGACACTGCAGCCCGGGAGACACAATAAGGACACTGCAGCCCGGGAGACACAATAAGGACACTGCAGCCCGGGAGACACAATAAGGACACTGCAGCCCGGGAGACACATTAAGGACACTGCAGCCCGGGAGACACAATAAGGACACTGCAGCCCGGGAGACACATTAAGGACACTGCAGCCCGGGAGACACAATAAGGACACTGCAGCCCGGGAGACACATTAAGGACACTGCAGCCCGGGAGACACATTAAGGACACTGCAGCCCGGGAGACACAATAAGGACACTGCTGACCTGCAAAACGATTAATCAAAATCTAAAACTGGCCCTTACCTTAAACCTAACACAACTTTTAACCCTAACCCAACTTTTAACCCTAATCCAACTTTTAACCCTAACCCAACTTCCAACCCTAACCTAATTGTACCCCTGTGTAGACTTTAAGAAACACTCTAGGTAGCCATTTGAATAGCACACTCAACCCTGTGTAGACTTTAAGAAACACTCTAGGTAGCCATTTGAATAGCCCACTCAACCCTGTGTAGACTATTAAACACATTTATACAACAATAGCCTGTTAATTTAATGCTATTTCTTATCTACCGACTACACTCTAAAAGCTAAAGGTTCCTGGAGTATCCGTTAGTGGTTCTTCAAGTTGAAACTGTGGGGGAACCCTATAAGGAACCCCTATAAGGACCCCCTTTAAGGACCCCTATAAGGACCCCTATAAGGAACCCCTATAAGGAACACCTATAAGGACCCCTATAAGGACCCCTATAAGGAACCCCTATAAGGACCCCTATAAGGAACCCCTATAAGGAACCCCTTTAAGGACCCCTATAAGGACCCCTATAAGGAACCCCTATAAGGAACCCCTTTAAGGACCCCTATAAGGACCCCTATGAGGAACCCCTATAAGGAACCCCTATAAGGACCCCTATAAGGAACCCCTATAAGGACCCCTATAAGGACCCCTATAAGGAACCCCTATAAGGAACCCCTATAAGGAACCCCTTTAAGGACCCCTATAAGGTCCCCTATAAGGACCCCTATAAGGTCCCCTATAAGGAACCCCTATAAGGAACCCCTATAAGGTCCCCTATAAGGGACCCTATAAGGAACCCCTATAAGGACCCCTATAAGGAACCCCTATAAGGACCCCTATAAGGAACCCCTATAAGGAACCCCTTTAAGGACCCCTATAAGGACCCCTATAAGGAACCCCTATGAGGAACCCCTATAAGGAACCCCTATAAGGACCCCTATAAGGAACCCCTATAAGGACCCCTATAAGGACCCCTATAAGGAACCCCTATAAGGAACCCCTATAAGGAACCCCTTTAAGGACCCCTATAAGGTCCCCTATAAGGACCCCTATAAGGTCCCCTATAAGGAACCCCTATAAGGAACCCCTATAAGGTCCCCTATAAGGGACCCTATAAGGAACCCCTATAAGGAACCCCTATAAGGACCCCTATAACGTCCCCTATAAGGAACCCCTATAAGGACCCCTATAAGGTCATCAAAGAACCCCTTTTAATGGATCCTCAAAGAACCAGAATCTTGTTTTAACTCCCCCCCCCCCCCCCATTATTATTATCAATATGCATAACAATAACAATAACAACACAATATTTTAGTTCTCAGTGTTTATTATGATTTTAATGGCAAAGCAAAATGTAAAAAATATTTAAATGAATATATATGTTTTTTTTACAGTTATTTTACCAGGTAAGTTGACTGAGAAACATTCTCATTTACAGCAACGACCTGGGGAATAGTTACAGGGGAGAGGAGGCAACGACCTGGGGAATAGTTACAGGGGAGAGGAGGCAACGACCTGGGGAATAGTTACAGGGGAGAGGAGGCAACGACCTGGGGAATAGTTACAGGGGAGAGGAGGCAACGACCTGGGGAATAGTTACAGGGGAGAGGAGGCAACGACCTGGGGAATAGTTACAGGGGAGAGGAGGGAACGACCTGGGGAATAGTTACAGGGGAGAGGAGGCAACGACCTGGGGAATAGTTACAGGGGAGAGGAGGCAATGACCTGGGGAATAGTTACAGGGGATAGGAGGGGGATGAATTAAGTTGACTGAGAACACATTCTCATTTACAGCAACGACCTGGGGAATAGTTACAGGGGAGAGGAGAGGGATGAATTAAGTTGATTGAGGACACATTCTCATTTACAGCAACGACCTGGGGAATAGTTACAGGGGATAGGAGGGGGGATGAATTAGGTTGACTGAGAACACATTCTCATTTACAGCAACGACCTGGGGAATAGTTACAGGGGATAGGAGGGGGGATGAATTAGGTTGACTGAGAACACATTCTCATTTACAGCAACGATCTGGGGAATAGTTACAGGGGAGAGGAGGAGGGATGAATTAGCCAACTGTAAACTGGGGATGATTAGGTGACTGTGATGGTATGAGAGCCAGATTGGGATTTTAGCCAGGACACCGGGGTTAACACCCCTACTCTTACGATAAGTGCCATGGGATCTTTAATGACCTCAGAGAGTCAGGACACCCGTTTAACGTCCCACCTGAAAGACGGTACCCTACACAGGGCAATGTCCCCAATCACTGCCCTGGGGCATTGGGATATTTTTTAGACCAGGGGAAAGAGTGCCTCCTGCTGGAGATATGAGGTAAAGTCCCAGCAGAGCCCCAAGTCCAATGGGTATATCCTCTGGTGTGTTGATGTTAATGTGTTGATGTTCTCCGTATCCACAGCCAGAATGATTTAGCAGTGCATGGTGATCAAACAGGTTTCTTGTAGGGAGGGTGAAGTCTGTGAATCCAAAAAATTGTCATTATACAGATGATTAACAAAACATGCACACAACAGTATTCATACCTTGGTTTCTGTGGTGAATGTGAATGAAAAAAACTGTTTTGATAATGGTTTTCATACACATACCTTGTCCATAATGTAGAGGCCTGTGGGATATTTATTGATGTTGTAAGGGAGGAGGATGGTATTTGATCGGCATAACATACCAATACCTATTGACATACCTTGTCCATAATGTAGAGGCCTCTGGGATATTTATTGATGTTGTAAGGGAGGAGGATGGTATGTGATCTGCATAACATACCAATACCTATTGACAAACCTTTTGATGCCTCCTCGTCTTCATACCTGCAGACACAGACACAAAAGTGAGCAGTTCAGTCATCTGCACCCAATACAGCCAACTGTTAACATATTCTTATAGCCTTCAACATATTCTTATAGCCTTCAACATATTCTTATAGCCTTCAACATATTCTTATAGCCTACAGTACATATTCTTATAGCCGTCAACATATTCTTATAGCCTTCAACATATTCTTATAGCCGTCAACATATTCCTATAGCCTTCAACATATTCTTATAGCCTTCAACATATTCTTATAGCCTTCAGTACATATTCTTATAGCCTTCAACATATTCTTATAGCCTACAGTACATATTCTTATAGCCTTCAGTACATATTCTTATAGCCTTCAGTACATATTCTTATAGCCTTCAACATATTCTTATAGCCTTCAACATATTCTTATAGCCTTCAACATATTCTTATAGCCTACAGTACATATTCGTATAGCCTTCAACATATTCTTATAGCCTTCAACATATTCTTATAGCCTTCAACATATTCTTATAGCCTTCAACATATTCTTATAGCCTACAGTACATATTCTTATAGCCTTCAACATATTCTTATAGCCTTCAACATATTCGTATAGCCTACAGTACATATTCTTATAGCCTTCAACATATTCTTATAGCCTACAGTACATATTCTTATAGCCTTCAACATATTCTTATAGCCTTCAGTACATATTCTTATAGCCTTCAACATATTCTTATAGCCTACAGTACATATTCTTATAGCCTTCAACATATTCTTATAGCCTTCAGTACATATTCTTATAGCCTTCAACATATTCTTATAGCCTTCAACATATTCTTATAGCCTACAGTACATATTCTTATAGCCTTCAACATATTCTTATAGCCTACAGTACATATTCATATAGCCTACAGTACATATTCTTATAGCCTTCAACATATTCTTATAGCCTTCAACATATTCTTATAGTCTTCAACATATTCTTATAGCCTTCAACATATTCTTATGGCCTACAGTACATATTCCTATAGCCTACAGTACATATTCCTATAGCCTACAGTACATATTCCTATAGCCTACAGTACATTTTCCTCCCTCTTTGTTGATTGATATCCACTGAATTGTGTCCATTTTCTTTGTTTTAGAAAGATTTGCACAAATATGAAAAGATGGATGGTATCATCATAAAACAATATACATTTAGATCATACATGGGACAAACCTTATCTTAAATTGAGGAGATCTTTACGTTCTTCAGTTAAGTTCCTGCTGTCCTTTCAAATTCAAATCCAAATGTTTCAGTTGGGCAGTTAGGCTCCTGCAAGAACCCCCAACAACTAAGGAGGTTCCACGATGAACCCCACCTCATATGGGGTTCTTGGAAGAACCTTTTGGGGGCAATTTTCAGTGCCAAGAACCCTAAGGTTCTTCAAAGAATGTTGAGGATCTTAGAAGAACCCTTGTTGAACCCCTAATTATTAGTGTACTCTCTCTCTGTCTCTCTCTCTTCCTCTCTCTCAGCCTCTTTTCCTCTGTCTCTCTCTCTTCTGCTCTCTCAGCCTCTTTTCCTCTGTCTCTCTCTCTTCTGCTCTCTCAGCCTCTTTTCCTCTGTCTCTCTCTCTTCCTCTCTCTCAGCCTCTTTTCCTCTGTCTCTCTCTCTCTCAGCCTCTTTTCCTCTGTCTCTCTCTCTCTCTTTTCCTCTCTCTCTTTTCCTCTCTCTCTTTTCCTCTCTCTCTTTCTTTCACAGCCAACAGATGAGGAAGACTTCCTTCTTATCCAGGTCGCAATCATGATACTACCTGCCTGTTGCGGCTCCAAGTAGAAGTTGCTCATAGGCACAGATCTAGGATCAGATCACCCTCCCTCGACCCCGACCTTAACCATTAGACCGTGGTGTGCAAAACTGACCTTAGATCAGTGTATCCAGACTATAGAACGGAAAATAGATGCATTATCAGGCGTGGGACTCGGGCAGCAGGTATATAAGCACTTCCTGGATCTCTTTTAGCCTATATGGGCAATGTATCATCATATTTCTCCCAGGAGGGTTTTTACAGCAGAGTGTGTGTCGCGCTGTGCAGGTGCAAACAGAACGGAACGCAGAGGCACCTGTTGCTATTCTTCATTGCCACTGTAGCTCGGAGTGGGACAGGATAGCCTTCTCTCTCTCTCTCTCTCTCTCTCTCTCTCTCTCTCTCTCTCTGTCTCTCTCTCTCTCTCTCTCTGTCTCTCTCTCTCTCTCTCTCTCTCTCTCTCTCTCTCTCTCTCACACACACACTGACGGGGATTTAGGCTACACAGACACACACTGACGGGGATTTAGGCTACACACACACTGACGGGGATTTAGGCTACTGTGTGTGTGTGTGTGTGTGTGTGTGTGTGTGTGTGTGTGTGAAGCAGCTATTCCTTAATCTTTGATCTTCTGGATAAACCCTCGGGTAGGCTCGAGGTAATCTAGGGTAATTCAGTGTCCTAGTTGAACAACTTTACGGTTATCTTTTTTCCTGCCCCGGGGACTGTGGGGTTAGTGTTAGACTGTGGGGTTAGTGTTAGACTGTGTGCTGCTATTTCGGATTGATTGACATCTCTCTTCCCTTTGAGTAGCCAACGTGTATATGTCTTTCTTTTTACTTTGTGGTTTGGATACTTTTGTCTGTGTTCAGCACAGTCACACCAATGCGCATCATCATGGCGAAAGGGGAGTTTTGGGCCGCGGATGTCTGTGATCGTTCCTTCAGACTGAAACTCCTGTCCTACCTGGGATAGGTAGCCTAACGTAACCTGGTTCCCGGTTTGAGGAACTTCAGACTTTCATCGGACTCTAGATTTTTCACACGGACATTCTATAGAATGGAGTGCGAGCTGAGACCGCGGCTTTGTTTCCTAACGAAAGGGCCGCGCGGGTACGGCTTTCACCTTCACGGCGAGCGGAATAAAGGCGGACAGTTCATACGGAAAGTGGAACCCGGTTCGTCCGCGGAGCTTTCGGGGCTGCGCGCGGGGGACCGGGTCGTGGAAGTGAACGGGGAAAACGTGGAAGACGAGACGCACTATCAAGTGAGTGCTCTCTCTCTCTAAATTACATTTCAATTCAAAGGGCTTCATTGGCATGGGAAACATATGTTTACATTGCCAAAGCAAGTGAAATAGATTAACAAAAGTGAAATAATCAGAAATGAACAGTAAACATTACACTCACGAAGGTTTCAAAATAATAGAGGCATTTAAGATGTTGTATTATGGGTATGTACAGTGTTGTAACCATGTGCAAACAGTTGAAGTACAAAGGGGAAAATAAATCAACATAAATATGAGTTGCATTTACAATGATGTTTGTGCTTCACTTGTTGCCCTTTTCTTGTGGCAGAAAGTACAGGAAGTGCATCTCAGTTTCCACCTCATTTTGTGGGCAGTGAGCACATAGCCTGTCTTCTCTTGAGAGCCAGGTCTATGCTCACTGCTCACTGAGTCTGTACATAGTCAAAGCTTCCCTTAAGTCTGGGTCAGTCACAGTGGTCAGGTATACTCTCTCTTTTGTCTCTCTCTGTGTGTGTGTGTGTGTGTGTGTGTGTGTGTGTGTGTGTGTGTGTGTGTGTGTGTGTGTGTGTGTGTGTGTGTGTGAGTGTGACTCGAGTGTGTGTGTCAGTTTCAGTGTGTGTGTGTTACAGTATGCGTGTGAACCACAGACAGACAAGAGGTTACCTTCTACCTGTTTGCCCATTCAAGATTTAGATGTGATTAGATCCCATTTAAGATTTAGATGTGATTAGATCCCATTTAAGATTTAGATGTGATTAGATCCCATTTAAGATGTAGATGTGATTAGATCCCATTTAAGATTTAGATGTGATTAGATCCCATTTAAGATTTAGATGTGATTAGATCCCATTTAAGATTTAGATGTGATTAGATCCCATTTAAGATTTAGATGTGATTAGATCCCATTTAAGATTTAGATGTGATTAGATCCCATTTAAGATTTAGATGTGATTAGATCCCATTTAAGATTTAGATGTGATTAGATCCCATTTAAGATGTAGATGTGATTAGATCCCATTTAAGATTTAGATGTGATTAGATCCCATTTAAGATTTAGATGTGATTAGATCCCATTTAAGATTTAGATGTGATTAGATCCCATTTAAGATTTAGATGTGATTAGATCCCATTTAGCCGACGTCAACGGTGACATCTAGTTTTCCTGGTGTCCGACACATAACGAACAAGACATTACAGACGAACTTCCTGTAGCCTTAGTGGATGGACAGCGAACTGGGTCCAAACTTCCCGTAGCCTTAGGGGATGGACAGTGAACTGGGTCCAAACTTCCCGTAGCCTTAGGGGATGGACAGCGAACTGGGTCCAAACATCCCGTAGCCTTAGGGGATGGACAGTGAACTGGGTCCAAACTTCCCGTAGCCTTAGGGGATGGACAGTGAACTGGGTCAAATGAGCCCTTATTGTCATGGGAATCAATGGAGGTATTGTGGAGCTGGGACTATGTGTGTTAAAAACAAACTCAGGTCTTTTAAACTGGGTTGAGGTTGTCACACCAACAGCTATTTGCCCTAGATGTGGTCGGATCACCTTTTAACCCTTTAACTACCCCTGTCTCCAGCAGGGTTGGGGTCAAATCCAGTTCAATTCCAGCCCATACCCCCCTTTCTCTTTTTCTCCCTATATCTCTCCTCTCTCCCCTTCTCCCCCTCTCTCTTTTTCTCCCTATATCTCTCCTCTCCTCCCCCTCTATCTTTTTCTCCCTATATCTCTCCTCTCTCCCCTCCTCCCCCTCTCTCTTTTTCTCCCTATATCTCTCCTCTCTCCCCCTCTCTCTTTTTCTCCCTATATCTCTCCTCTCTCCCCTCCTCCCCCTCTCTCTTTTTCTCCCTATATCTCTCCTCTCTGCCCTCCTCCCCCTCTCCCTATATCTCTCCTCTCTCCCCTCCTCCCCCTCTCTGCCCTCCTCCCCCTCTCTCTTTTTCTCCCTATATCTCTCCTCTCTCCCCTCCTCCCCCTCTCTCTTTTTCTCCCTATATCTCTCCTCTCTCCCCTCCTCCCCCTCTCTCTTTTTCTCCCTATATCTCTCCTCTCTCCCCTCCTCCCCCTCTCTCTTTTTCTCCCTATATCTCTCCTCTCTCCCCTCCTCCCCCTCTCTCTTTTTCTCCCTATATCTCTCCTCTCTCCCCTCCTCCCCCTCTCTCTTTTTCTCCCTATATCTCTCCTCTCTCCCCTCCTCCCCCTCTCTCTTTTTCTCCCTATATCTCTCCTCTCTCCCCTCCTCCCCCTCTCTCTTTTTCTCCCTATATCTCTCCTCTCTCCCCTCCTCCCCTCCTCTCTCTCAATTCAATTCAATTCAATCCAAGGGGCTTTATTGTCATGGGAAACGTGTTAACATTGCCAAAACAATAAAAATAGATAATATAGAAAAGTGAAATAAACAATAAAAATGAACAATAAACATTACACTCACAGAAGTTCCAAAAGAATAAAGACATTACACATGTCATATTATATATATATATATATATATATACAGTGTTGTAATGATGTACAAATGGTTAAAGTACAAAAGGGAAAATAAATAAGCATAAATATAGGTTGTATTTACAATGGTGTTTATTCTTCACAGGTCACAAATCTTGCTGCTGTGATGGCACACTGTGGAATTTCACCCAGTAGATATGCGAGTTTATCAGAATCTGTTTTTGATTTTTTTATTCTTTGTGGATCTGTGTAATCTGAGGGAAATATGTATCTCTAATATGGTCATACATTGGGCAGGAGGTTAGGAAGTGCAGCATAAGTTTGGGTCAGTCACGGTGGTCAGGTATTCTGCCGCTGTGTACTCTCTGTGTAGGGTCAGTCACGGTGGTCAGGTATTCTGCCGCTGTGTACTCTCTGTGTAGGGCCAGTCACGGTGGTCAGGTATTCTGCCGCTGTGTACTCTCTGTTGAGGGCCAAATAGCATTCTAGTTTGCTCTGTTTTTTTTGTTAATTCTTTCCAATATGTCAAGTAATTATCTTTTTGTTTTCTCATGATTTGGTTGGGTCTAATTGTGTTGCTGTCTCTATCGCCCTCTTCCCCCTAGGTAGTGTATCGTATCAGAGCAGTGGAGCATCGCACCAGGTTGCTGGTCATCGACAAAGAGACAGATGATTACCTGCGTAGTCACGGGCTGGCCTGCACAGAGGACCTCGCCGTTGAGATGGGCAATCTCTCTCCCCGGCCCTCCCACTTCACCTCCCCCTCAGCCTCCCCTGTAGCCCAGGGGGAAGTCCTCTCACCCTCACCCATACACATCCTCACTAAAGCACTCAAACACACCTCCGCCTCACCCAGAAGAACGGATACACGATCGCCGACGTCAAGTCTGATGATTGGCACCAAGAAAAGGGTAGGTGATGTGGTAGGGTAGATGGTATCTATTCAGTGGGGATACTTGGTCACTCTCTAAGCACAAAAACAGTTGTATTTAATTTCTAGTGAACCCAGTCCCAGGTCGTTACCTCCCTCCGTTTGGCCCAAACCCTTATTTAATACCTAGTGAACCCAGTCCCAGTTCGTTACCGCCCTCCGCTTGGCCCTAACCCTTATTTAATACCTAGTGAACCCAGTCCCAGGTCGTTACCTCCCTCCGCTTGGCCTTAACCCTTATTTAATATCTAGTGAACCCAGTCCCAGGTCATTACCTCCCTCCGCTTGGACCTAACCCTTATTTAATACCTAGTGAACCCAGTCCCAGGTCGTTACCTCCCTCCGCTTGGCCCTAACCCTTATTTAATACCTAGTGAACCCAGTCCCAGGTCGTTACCTCCCTCCGCTTGGCCCTAACCCTTATTTAATACCTAGTGAACCCAGTCCCAGGTCGTTACCTCCCCCCGCTTGGCCCTAACCCTTATTTAATACCTAGTGAACCCAGTCCCAGGTCGTTACCTCCCTCCGCTTGGCCCTAACCCTTATTTAATACCTAGTGAACCCAGTCCCAGGTCGTTACCTCCCTCCGTTTGGCCCTAACCCTTATTTAATACCTAGTGAACCCAGTCCCAGGTCGTTACCTCCCTCCGCTTGGCCCTAACCCTTCTTTAATACCTAATGAACCCAGTCCCAGGTCGCTACCTCCCTCCGTTTGGCCCTAACCCTTATTTAATACCTAGTGAACCTAGTCCCAGGTC
>NW_022263840.1:27500-41404 GCF_002021735.2 Oncorhynchus kisutch
AGATATACACAGTCTGTCCATGGACTAGAGCAGGTCAGATACACACAGTCTGTCCATGGGCTAGAGCAGGTCAGATACACACAGTCTGTCCATGGACTAGAGCAGGTCAGACACACACAGTCTATCCATGGACCAGAGCAGGTCAGATACACAGTCTATCCATGGACTAGAGCAGGTCAGATACACAGTCTGTCCATGGACCAGAGCAGATCAGATACACACAGTCTGTCCATGGACTAGAGCAGGTCAGATACACACAGTATGTCCACGGACCAGAGCAGGTCAGATACACACAGTCTGTCCATGGACCAGAGCAGGTCAGATACACACAGTCTGTCCATGGACCAGAGCAGGTCAGATACACACAGTCTGTCCATGGACTAGAGAAGGTCAGATACACACAGTCTGTCCATGAACCAGAGCAGGTCAGATATACACAGTCTGTCCATGGACCAGAGCAGGTCAGATACACACAGTCTGTCCATGGACTAGAGCAGGTCAGATACACACAGTCTGTCCATGGGCTAGAGCAGGTCAGATACACACAGTCTGTCCATGGACTAGAGCAGGTCAGATACACACAGTCTGTCCATGGGCTAGAGCAGGTCAGATACACACAGTCTGTCCATGGACTAGAGCAGGTCAGACACACACAGTCTGTCCATGGACTAGAGCAGGTCAGATACACAGTCTGTCCATGGACCAGAGCAGGTCAGATACACACAGTCTGTCCATGGACTAGAGCAGGTCAGATACACACAGTCTGTCCATGGACCAGAGCAGATCAGATACACACAGTCTGTCCATGGACCAGAGCAGGACAGATACACACAGTCTAGTCTGTCCATGGGCTAAAGCAGGTCAGATACACACAGTCTAGTCTGTCCATGGACTAGAGCAGGTCAGATACACACAGTCTAGTCTGTCCATGGGCTAAAACAGGTCAGATACACACAGTATGTCAATGGACTAGAGCAGGTCAGATTAACACAGTCTAGTCTGTCCATGGACCAGAGCAGGTCAGATACACACAGTCTAGTCTGTCCATGGGCTAAAACAGGTCAGATACACACAGTATGTCAATGGACTAGAGCAGGTCAGATACACACAGTCTAGTCTGTCCATGGGCTAGAGCAGGTCAGATACACAGTCTGTCCATGGGCCATAGCAGGTCAGATACACACAGTCTGTCCTTGGACCAGAGCAGGTCAGATACACACAGTCTGTCCATGGACTAGAGCAGGTCAGATACACACAGTCTGTCCATGGGCCAGAGCAGGTCAGATACACACAGTCTGTCCATGGACCAGAGCAGGTCAGATACACACAGTCTGTCCATGGACTAGAGCAGGTCAGATACACACAGTCTGTCCATGGACCAGAGCAGGTCAGATACACACAGTCTGTCCATGGACCAGAGCAGGTCAGATACACAGTCTATCCATGGACTAGAGCAGGTCAGATACACAGTCTGTCCATGGACCAGAGCAGGTCAGATACACACAGTCTGTCCATGGACTAGAGCAGGTCAGATACACACAGTCTGTCCTTGGACCAGAGCAGGTCAGATACACACAGTCTGTCCGTGGACTAGAGCAGGTCAGATACACACAGGCTGTCCATGGACCAGAGCAGGACAGATACACACAGTCTAGTCTGTCCATGGACTAGAGCAGGTCAGATACACACAGTCTAGTCTGTCCATGGGCTAAAACAGGTCAGATACACACAGTATGTCAATGGACTAGAGCAGGTCAGATACACACAGTCCAGTCTGTGCATGGACTAGAGCAGGTCAGATACACACAGTCTAGTCTGTCCATGGACCAGAGCAGGACAGATACACACAGTCCAGTCTGTCCATGGGCTAGAGCAGGTCAGATACACACAGTCTGTCCATGGACTAGAGCAGGTCAGATACACAGTCTGTCCATGGGCCATAGCAGGTCAGATACACACAGTCTGTCCTTGGACCAGAGCAGGTCAGATACACACAGTCTGTCCATGGACTAGAGCAGGTCAGATACACACAGTCTGTCCATGGGCCAGAGCAGGTCAGATAAGCAGTCTGTCCATGGACCAGAGCAGGTCAGATACACACAGTCTGTCCATGGACTAGAGCAGGTCAGATACACACAGTCTGTCCATGGACCAGAGCAGGTCAGATACACACAGTCTGTCCATGGACTAGAGCAGGTCAGATACACACAGTCTGTCCATGGACCAGAGCAGGTCAGATACACACAGTCTGTCCATGGACTAGAGCAGGTCAGATACACACAGTCTGTCCATGGGCTAGAGCAGGTCAGATACACACAGTCGGTCCATGGGCTAGAGCAGGTCAGATACACACAGTCTGTCCATGGACTAGAGCAGGTCAGATACACACAGTCTGTCCATGGACTAGAGCAGGTCAGATACACACAGTCTGTCCATGGGACTAGAGCAGGTCAGATACACACAGTCTGTCCATGGGACTAGAGCAGGTCAGATACACACAGTCTGTCCATGGACCAGAGCAGGTCAGATACACACAGTCTGTCCATGGGCTAGAGCAGGTCAGATACACAGTCTGTCCATGGGACTAGAGCAGGTCAGATACACACAGTCTGTCCATGGACCAGAGCAGTTTAGATACACACAGTCTGTCCATGGACTAGAGCAGGACAGATACACACAGTCTAGTCTGTCCATGGACTAGAGCAGGTCAGATACACACAGTCTAGTCTGTCCATGGGCTAAAACAGGTCAGATACACCCAGTATGTCAATGGACTAGAGCAGGTCAGATACACACAGTCCAGTCTGTGCATGGACTAGAGCAGGTCAGATACACACAGTCTAGTCTGTCCATGGACCAGAGCAGGACAGATACACACAGTCCAGTCTGTCCATGGGCTAGAGCAGGTCAGATACACACAGTCTGTCCATGGACTAGAGCAGGTCAGATACACAGTCTGTCCATGGGCCATAGCAGGTCAGATACACACAGTCTGTCCATGGACTAGAGCAGGTCAGATACACACAGTCTGTCCATGGGCCAGAGCAGGTCAGATAAGCAGTCTGTCCATGGACCAGAGCAGGTCAGATACACACAGTCTGTCCATGGACTAGAGCAGGTCAGATACACACAGTCTGTCCATGGACTAGAGCAGGTCAGATACACACAGTCTGTCCATGGGACTAGAGCAGGTCAGATACACACAGTCTGTCCATGGACTAGAGCAGGTCAGATACACAGTCTGTCCATGGGCTAGAGCAGGTCAGATACACAGTCTGTCCATGGGACTAGAGCAGGTCAGATACACACAGTCTGTCCATGGACCAGAGCAGTTTAGATACACACAGTCTGTCCATGGGCTAGAGCAGGTCAGATACACACAGTCTGTCCTTGGTACCTGTTCTTACATCACCCATCACTCACCACCCCTTTTGACATGTCAGCAAAAAATACTCTCAATACCTTTGTGTCTCCCTTTTTATTGCACGCCTCTCTGTTCCCAAGGTAACAATATAACCCAATCACAATCTGCTACATTTAAAACTGGTATGGTGTCCATGTACAGAGATATTTGAAAGGATACAGGGGTTTTTTCTCTCCAAAGATCTCAGGTGTCATAATGTCCTTTAGAACCTCAGTGCTTTGTTGTAGTTCCTTTGATGATCTGGTTCGGCTCCGGTCCAAACCCTTGTCCTTTAGGACCCCAAATCCCCAAAACAAAACATCCCTGTTATAGTGATGGGAAGTTTGGCTCTTTTTACTAACTACGGTCTTTTAATAAAAAAAACTAACATTTCGTTCATTTGAGGCAGTAATGTTCAGAGTCCGCAGACCCCGTTACCGGGGAATAGAAACTCGAAAGAGTCATGATTCTACAATCTTCTAGTTCCCCATAGGGGGCTTATTGGAGCTGTCATTTGTGGCTGAGGTTTGTAAACGTGTGCTTTAAACAATGTACATTTGTTGATTGCTAGGCATACAAATAAGATTGTTTATTGATACACTTGAAACCGGACTAGATTGTGAACGACTCTTGGCGGAATGCATTGCTTGACTGCCGGGTTATTAGCAGCCTGACGACTCTTCCGCTGCTCTGTCTTTCGCTACAAACTTTCTCATTGCGGAGAAGTAACGTCAGTGGGCGTGGCGTAGCGTTTGGACCGGAATAGGAAGTAGTCTAGGTTGCCAGGCAAGGTGGTAAAGTAGTTCGCGAACTACAGGCTCCCCAGAAAGATTAGTTCTTGAGCAGAGGCTGTGGTTCTACAAAACGGTGTCCATCAAAACATTCAATAACAAATTAATTGCTTTAATTCTTGCACCTTATCAGTTCTAAATATGTAGGTTTCTTCTCATGGTCTATTTTCCTGCGCGTATATGACAGACAGTTGGTGGTCGGAGCACGTCTCTGGAGCACTGAGATATAAAGTCGAGCCACTGAGCCAAAGGAGCTTGTGTTAGAGCCGCTGCATGGCCAGTATCTGCATTGGCCGAGCAGCACTTACGGTGATACAGCCTCTACAAAAGTCAGCGAACTCATACTACTTGAGCTGTTGAGCAGAGCTGTTGTGAAAGAAGTTGTCAAGGAAGTGAGTTTGCGTTTATACAGGAGCTCCCACCCCGACCTACCTTCAACCAATCATGTCAATGCAGAGCTATATGGAGCCCTCCACATTGTTACAACATCATGTGGGATGGAGCTCAATTTGGCCTCTGGAGGCTCCGCAATTGCGTCACACCCTCCAGTCAGAGCTCCCAGATCAAGCATAACTAGCTTTTAATCCATCTGTAGGACTCACTGCAGCCAGCACAAGCAGGTCAAACCACAGACTAAAATGAACAAGTCACTCAGAAAAACGAATCATGACTCTCGAGTCAGTAAAAAAGAGTTGTTCAAAAAGAAGGAATCGTTCACAAACTACACCACTAATCCTTATATAGTGCACAACTTTTAACCTATGGACCCTGGTCAAAAGTATTGCACTAAATAGGGAATATGGTGGTGGGTGGCCCAACATTCTACAGGTATTCAAACTGTGGTTGGAGGCCCAGCATTCTACAGGTATTCAAACTGTGGTGGGTGGCCCAACATTCTACAGGTATTCAAACTGTGGTGGGTGGCCCAACATTCTACAGGTATTCAAACTGTGGTTGGAGGCCCAACATTCTACAGGTATTCAAACTGTGGTGGGTGGCCCAACATTCTACAGGTATTCAAACTGTGGTGGGTGGCCCAACATTCTACAGGTATTCAAACTGTGGTGGGTGGCCCAACATTCTACAGGTATTCAAACTGTGGTGGGTGGCCCAACATTCTACAGGTATTCAAACTGTGGTGGGTGGCCCAGCATTCTACAGGCATTCAAACTGAGATATTTCTCCCCCCTTTCTCCTTTCTTGCTCATTCTCACACACACACACACACACACACACACACACACACACACACACACACACACACACACACACACACACACACACACACACACAGAGAACACATCCTCTCCCCTTTTGTCTGCTGTTTGCATGTTCTTCACCCTGTAGGCCTACCTGTGGAGGTGTGAAGGGTGTTGCGTCACTGCTGGGGAACTGATGCAGCCCTATCAGATGACATACATGCTGTACTGCAGCTTCTACAATACACTCTGAAATGAAATGAGCAGGAGGAGGGGCGTTGTTTTACAGACGGGGAGCACAGACACACACAGTGTTGCTATGTCCACGTTCCCCTGTCTGTGGCCTAGTTCACATCTACAGTGCATTCGGAAAGTTATTTTTTTTAAAGGATTGACTTTTTCAAGGTGTTTGTTACGTTACAGCCTTATTCTAAAACGGATTAAATTCATGTTTTACCTCATCAAGGTGAAATAAATCAAATAAATAAATAAAAAATCTATCTACACACAATACCCGATAATGACAAAGCGAAAAAAGAAATACCTTATTTCAATAAGTATTCAGACCCTTTGCTATGAGACTCGAAATTGACAGAGCTCCAGAGTTCCTCTGTGGCGATGGGAGAACTTTCCAGAAAGACAACCATCTCTGCACCACTCCACCAAACAGGCCTTTATGGAAGAGTGGCCAGACGAAAGCCACTCCTCAGTAAAAAGGCACATGACAGCCCGCTTGGAGTTTGCCAAAAGGCACCTAAAGGACTCTCAGACCATGAGAAACAAGATTCTCTGGTCTGATGAAATCAAGATTGAACTCTTTGGCCTGAATGCCAAGCATCACATCTGGAGGAAACCTGGCACCATCCCTACGGTGAAGCATGGTGGTGGCAGCATCATGCTGTGGGGATGTTTTTCAGCGGCAGGGACTTGGAGACTAATCAGGATCTAGGGAAAGATGAACATAGCAAAGTACAGAGAGATCCTTGATGAAAACCTGCTCAAGAGCGCTCAGGACCTCAGACTGGGGCGATGGTTCCTTCCAACAGGACAACCACCCTAAGCACACAGTCAAGACAACGCAGGAGTGGCTTCGGGATAAGTCTCTGAATGTCCTTGTGTGGCCCAGCCAGTGCCCGGACTTGAACCCAATCTAAAATCTCTGGAGAGACCTGAAAATAGCTGTGCTGCGACACTCCCCATCCAACCTGACAGAGCTTTAGAGGATCTGCAGAGAAGAATGGGAGAGAAACCCCCCAAATACAGGTGTACCAAGCTTGTAGTGTCATACCCAAGAAGACTCAAGGCTGTAATTGCTGCCAAAGGTGCTTCAACAAAGTACTGAGTAAAGGGTCTGAATACTTATGTAAATGTGATATTTCAGTTTTTTTTTTTAAATACATTTGCTAAAATGTATAAGAATCAGTTTTTGCTTTGTCATAATGGAGTGTGTAGGTTGATGAGGGGGATTCTAGAATGAACGCAGAACGTAACAAAAGGTTTTAAAACGTCAAGGGGTATGAATACTTCCCGAATACAGCATGTTGGCGACGACTGCATTGAACTACCGTTAATGAGATCCGATTCACGATAAACACTGCAGATTTCAGCTCAATCAGAAAGTACTTTTACATTTCAAGTGCTTTGTGCCTCTGATTGAAACCCGTAGGAAGTTGTTTTAGTTAGAGGGATTACAGACAGTATGGTTTAGAGGGATTACAGAGACAGTATGGTTTAGAGGGATTACAGAGACAGTATGGTTTAGAGGGGTTATAGAGACAGTATGGTTTAGAGGGATTACAGAGACAGTATGGTTTAGAGGGATTACAGAGACAGTATGGTTTAGAGGGGTTATAGAGACAGTATGGTTTAGTTAGAGGGATTATAGAGACAGTATGGTTTAGTTAGAGGGATTACAGACAGTATGGTTTAGAGGGGTTATAGAGACAGTATGGTTTAGAGGGATTACAGAGACAGTATGGTTTAGAGGGATTACAGAGACAGTATGGTTTAGTTAGAGGGGTTATAGAGACAGTATGGTTTAGTTAGAGGGATTACAGAGACAGTATGGTTTAGAGGGGTTACAGAGACAGTATGGTTTAGTTAGAGGGGTTATTAGAGACAGTATGGTTTAGTTAGAGGGGTTATAGAGACAGTATGGTTTAGTTAGAGGGGTTTATAGAGACAGTATGGTTTAGTTAGATGGATTACAGAGACAGTATGGTTTAGAGGGATTACAGAGACAGTATGGTTTAGAGGGATTACAGAGACAGTATGGTTTAGAGGGGTTACAGAGACAGTATGGTTTAGAGGGATTATAGAGACAGTATGGTTTAGAGGGATTACAGAGACAGTATGGTTTAGAGGGTTTACAGAGACAGTATGGTTTAGAGGGATTACAGAGACAGTATGGTTTAGAGGGGTTACAGAGACAGTATGGTTTAGAGGGATTACAGAGACAGTATGGTTTAGTTAGAGGGGTTATAGAGACAGTATGGTTTAGAGGGATTACAGAGACAGTATGGTTTAGAGGGGTTACAGAGACAGTATGGTTTAGAGGGATTATAGAGACAGTATGGTTTAGAGGGATTACAGAGACAGTATGGTTTAGAGGGGTTAACAGAGACAGTATGGTTTAGAGGGATTATAGAGACAGTATGGTTTAGAGGGATTACAGAGACAGTATGGTTTAGAGGGATTACAGAGACAGTATGGTTTAGAGGGGATTACAGAGACAGTATGGTTTAGTTAGAGGGATTACAGAGACAGTATGGTTTAGTTAGAGGGATTACAGAGACAGTATGGTTTAGAGGGATTACAGAGACAGTATGGTTTTAGAGGGATTACAGAGACAGTATGGTTTAGTTAGAGGGTTACAGAGACAGTATGGTTTAGAGGGATTACAGAAGACGTATGGTTTAGTTAGAGGGATTACAGAGACAGTATGGTTTAGAGGGATTACAGAGGACAGTATGGTTTAGAGGGGTTACAGAGAACAGTATGGTTTAGAGGGATTATAGAGACAGTATGGTTTAGAGGGATTACAGAGACAGTATGGTTTAGAGGGGATTACAGAGACACGTATGGTTTTAGAGGGATTACAGCGACAGTATGGTTAGAGGGGTTACAGAGACAGTATGGTTTAGAGGGATTACAGAGACAGTATGGTTTAGTTAGAGGGGTTATAGAGACAGTATGGTTTAGAGGGATTACAGAGACAGTATGGTTTAGAGGGTTACAGAGACAGTATGGTTTAGAGGGATTATAGAGACAGTATGGTTAGAGGGATTACAGAGACAGTATGGTTTAGAGGGGTTACAGAGACAGTATGGTTTAGAGGGATTACAGAGACAGTATGGTTTAGAGGGATTACAGAGACAGTATGGTTTAGAGGGATTACAGAGACAGTATGGTTTAGAGGGATTACAGAGACAGTATGGTTTAGTTAGAGGGATTACAGAGACGTATGGTTTAGTTAGAGGGATTACAGAGACAGTATGGTTTAGAGGGATTACAGAGACAGTATGGTTTAGAGGGATTACAGAGACAGTATGGTTTAGAGGGATTACAGAGACAGTATGGTTTAGTTAGAGGGATTACAGAGACAGTATGGTTTAGAGGGATTACAGAGACAGTATGGTTTAGTTAGAGGGATTACAGAGACAGTATGGTTTAGAGGGATTACAGAGACAGTATGGTTTAGAGGGATTACAGAGACAGTATGGTTTAGTTAGAGGGATTACAGAGACAGTATGGATTAGTTAGAGGGATTATAGAGACAGTATGGTTTAGAGGGATTACAGAGACAGTATGGTTTAGAGGGATTACAGAGACAGTATGGTTTAGTTAGAGGGGTTATAGAGACAGTATGGTTTAGTTAGAGGGATTACAGAGACAGTATGGTTTAGAGTGGTTACAGAGACAGTATGGTTTAGTTAGAGGGGTTATAGAGACAGTATGGTTTAGTTAGAGGGGTTATAGAGACAGTATGGTTTAGTTAGAGGGATTACAGAGACAGTATGGTTTAGAGGGATTACAGAGACAGTATGGTTTAGAGGGATTACAGAGACAGTATGGTTTAGAGGGGTTACAGAGACAGTATGGTTTAGAGGGATTATAGAGACAGTATGGTTTAGAGGGATTACAGAGACAGTATGGTTTAGAGGGATTACAGAGACAGTATGGTTTAGAGGGATTACAGAGACAGTATGGTTTAGAGGGGTTACAGAGACAGTATGGTTTAGAGGGATTACAGAGACAGTATGGTTTAGTTAGAGGGGTTATAGAGACAGTATGGTTTAGAGGGATTACAGAGACAGTATGGTTTAGAGGGGTTACAGAGACAGTATGGTTTAGAGGGATTATAGAGACAGTATGGTTTAGAGGGATTACAGAGACAGTATGGTTTAGAGGGGTTACAGAGACAGTATGGTTTAGAGGGATTATAGAGACAGTATGGTTTAGAGGGATTACAGAGACAGTATGGTTTAGAGGGATTACAGAGACAGTATGGTTTAGAGGGATTACAGAGACAGTATGGTTTAGTTAGAGGGATTACAGAGACAGTATGGTTTAGAGGGATTACAGAGACAGTATGGTTTAGAGGGATTACAGAGACAGTATGGTTTAGAGGGATTACAGAGACAGTATGGTTTAGAGGGATTACAGAGACAGTATGGTTTAGAGGGATTACAGAGACAGTATGGTTTAGTTAGAGGGATTACAGAGACAGTATGGTTTAGAGGGATTACAGAGACAGTATGGTTTAGAGGGATTACAGAGACAGTATGGTTTAGTTAGAGGGATTACAGAGACAGTATGGTTTAGTTAGAGGGATTATAGAGACAGTATGGTTTAGAGGGATTACAGAGACAGTATGGTTTAGAGGGATTACAGAGACAGTATGGTTTAGAGGGATTACAGAGACAGTATGGTTTAGTTAGAGGGATTACAGAGACAGTATGGTTTAGTTAGAGGGATTACAGAGACAGTATGGTTTAGAGGGATTACAGAGACAGTATGGTTTAGTTAGAGGGATTACAGAGACAGTATGGTTTAGTTAGAGGGGTTATAGAGACAGTATGGTTTAGTTAGAGGGATTATAGAGACAGTATGGTTTAGAGGGATTACAGAGACAGTATGGTTTAGAGGGATTATAGAGACAGTATGGTTTAGTTTAGAGGGATTACAGAGACAGTATGGTTAGTTAGAGGGATTACAAGACAGTATGGTTTAGAGGGATTACAGAGACAGTGTATTGTTGAAATTAATTTCTAGAACTATAAATGGTCAACATGTAATGGTCAAACACCTCTATGCCTAATGCTCTTCATTTGTCTGCACACACACACACACACACACACACACACACACACACACACCACACACACACAACACACACCACACACACACACACACCACACACACCACACACACGTCGTCCCATAAAACTCCATTGTGTGATTGTACGTATGTTACGTCACAGATGACTGATATACTCTAGTCAAAGTGCATTGTTCTGTGGCACAAACACAACCCCACACACCCACACACGCGGGCATTGTTCCGTAGCGTATTGTGTTATCCTGGCAGACGCCCTTATTGCATTACATAACCAGACTGTTTATCTTCATAGGAACACTCTGCTCCAGTACTGGCTGATCAATCTGACTGGTCTGGTTACCGGCTGATCAATCTGACTGTCTGGTTACTGGCTGATCAATCTGACTGGCTGGTTCCCGGCTGATCAATCTGACTGTCTGGTTACCGGCTGATCAATCTGGCTGTCTGGTTACCGGTTGATCAATCTGGCTGTCTGGTTACCGGCTGATCAATATGGCTGTCTGGTTACCGGCTGATCAATCTGACTGTCTGGTTACTGGTATCTATTACTGGCTGATCAATCTGACTGTCTGGTTACTGGTATCTATTACCGGCTGATCAATCTGACTGTCTGGTTACTGGTATCTATTACGGGCTGATCAATCTGACTGTCTGGTTACTGGTATCTATTACTGGCTGATCAATCTGACTGTCTGGTTACTGGTATCTATTACCGGCTGATCAATCTGACTGTCTGGTTACTGGTTGATCTATCGGTCTGTCTGGTTACCGGTATCTATTACGGGCTGATCAATCTGACTGTCTGGTTTCCGGTTGATCTATCTGGCTGTCTGGTTACCGGCTGATCAATCCTGACTGTCGGGTTACTGGTATCTATTACCGGCTGAATCAATCTGACTGTCTGGTTTCCGGATTATCTATCTGGCTGTCTGGTTACCGGTGGATCTATCTGACTGTCTGGTTACTGGTATCTAGTTACGGGCTGATCAATCTGACTGTCTGGTTACCGGTTGATCAATCTGACTGTCTGGTTACAGGTATCTATTATGGGCTGATCTGGTTACCGGCTGATCAATCTGGCTGTCTGGTTACCGGTATCTATTACGGGCTGATCAATCTGACTGTCTGGTTTCCGGTTGATCTATCTGGCTGTCTGGTTACCGGCTGATCAATCTGACTGTCTGGTTACTGGTATCTATTACCGGCTGATCAATCTGACTGTCTGGTTACTGGTATCTATTACGGGCTGATCAATCTGACTGTCTAGTTACCGGCTGATCAATCTAACTGTCTGGTTTCCGGATGATCTATCTGGCTGTCTGGTTACCGGTGGATCTATCTGACTGTCTGGTTACTGGTATCTATTACGGGCTGATCAATCTGACTGTCTGATTTCCGGCTGATCAATCTGACTGTCTGGTTTCCGGTTGATCTATCTGGCTGTCTGGTTACCGGCTGATCAATCTGACTGTCTGGTTACTGGTATCTATTACGGGCTGATCAATCTGACTGTCTAGTTACCGGCTGATCAATCTGACTGTCTGGTTATTGGCATCTATTACGGGCTGATCAATCTGACTGTCTGGTTACCGGCTGATCAATCTGACTGTCTGGTTACTGGTATCTATTACTGGCTGATCTATCTGACTGTCTGGTTACTGGTATCTATTACTGGCTGATCAATCTGACTGTCTGGTTACTGGTATCTATTACTGGCTGATCTGTCTGACTGTCTGGTTACTGGTATCTATTACTGGCTGATCAATCTGACTGTCTGGTACTGGTATCTATTACTGGCTGATCAATCTGACTGTCTGGTTACTGGTATCTATTACCGGCTGATCAATCTGACTGTCTGGTTACTGGTATCTATTACGGGCTGATCAATCTGACTGTTTGGTACTGGTATCTATTACGGGCTGATCAATCTGACTGTCTGGTTACTGGTATCTATTACCGGCTGATCAATCTGACTGTCTGGTTACTGGTATCTATTACGGGCTGATTAATCTGACTGTCTGGTTACCGGCTGATCAATCTGGCTGTCTGGTTACTGGTATCTATTTCCGTCTGATCTCTCACCTCCAACTCCAACAGTCATTATCTAGACTTCTAATTCTGTTGCTGCAGGAAACTAATTTAACCCTGACCCTCATCACACATCCAATCCTGACTCACCCTCCTCTTCGGCCTCCTCTTCAGCCTCCTCTTCACCTTCCTCTTCGGCCTCCTCTTCAGCCTCATCTTCAGCCTCCTCTTCACCCTCCTCTTCGGCCTCCTCTTCAGCCTCCTCTTCACCCTCCTCTTCAGCCTCCTCTTCACCCTCCTCTTCAGCCTCCTCTTCACCCTCCTCTTCACCTTCCTCTTCAGCCTCCTCTTCACCCTCCTCTTCAGCCTCCTCTTCCTTGCCATGGAAAACTGTGACTTCAGAGATATTCCCAGTTGACCCCCAAATAAATACCCTCCAGGGAGATAGACAGGCTTTGAGCTTTTGAGGTCAGTTTTGATGTTGGTACCAGACAGATGTTTTGGGACTGGTGTGTGTCGGTTGGTTGATTAGGACAGAGACAGATATAGAGTGTATATATGGTTCTGGATTTAGCTGGTGTAGGGAGGACATAAAGAGGCCAACCAAGACATCAGAAGTCCCTCTCTCTCTCCCCCTCCCTCCCTCCCTCCCTCCCTCTCTGTCCTGGAGCATTAACACTCCAATTTACCTAAACACCTGTCAGCCATGGCAACAAACCAGAACACCTTGACGACTGGTTGCCATGGCTGACAGGGGTTTAAGTAAGTTGGAGTGTTAATGCAAACTGTGACAGACGGCGACACACACATACGCATTGTGTGTGTAGTGTGTGGTGTGTGTGTGTGTGTGTGTAGGTGTGTGTGTGTGGGCGTGGGCGTTGTAGTGTGTGTGTGTGTGTGTGTGTGTGTGTCGGTTTGTAGTGTGTGTGTGTAGGTGTAGGTAGGTTGTGTGTGTGGTAGGTGTGTGTATGTAGGTGGTGTGGTGTGTAGGTGTGTGTATGTAGGTGTGTGTGTGTAGTGTTGTGTGTTATGGTCTTCACTGTCTGTTTTGTTATGGTCTTCACTGTCTGTTTGTTATGGTCTTCACTCTCTGTCTGTTTGTTATGGTCTTCACTCACTGTCTGTGTTGTTATGGTCTTCACT
>NW_022263841.1:0-41371 GCF_002021735.2 Oncorhynchus kisutch
AGCCCATTCAGAGTCTCTTCTCATCCAAACAACATTTGCTATTATGGTGCAGACAGATTATTTACCATCTGCCCGATGACATCAGATTACTATTTTGGGGGTTTGTGGAATCGAAGTCCATTTCTAAGATTCCCATTATGTCATTGGCTTCTCCATTCTCCATCTCCTCATTGTACGTTCAATACTGATGGACCGATGGAGGAGGCTGTAATGGGGCTGAATGAGATAGGTGGATGCAGAGACGAACTGGCCATAGGGCAGTTTGGGTAAATGCCAGATGGGCTGGTCCATCTTTAAGGACCAGTGGGTCGGTCTAAGTTGGGTGTTTTGTTCAGAATTATCCTTATTTGGCTAATAACGTGGGCCTCTGGGAAATAATTACTCGGGGTCCCAGTCCGTCTCTGAGTGGACGCAGGATCAAATGAATCCTATTGTCTCAGAAAGATGATGGAATCAAATTTCCTGACGGGGCCCGTTGATCACGTTGTTAACACAGTGCCTATCTGTAAATCCAGAGGGTGTATAATCATTTATGTTTTAAAGCATTTAAAAGGGCTTTTGATTGGCTTGTGAAAGTTATTAGAAAATGTAACCCCCGATTGTCCCACACCCATAGCAACCCTCCAGTAATTTGGGGGATCTAGTATAAACCTATGATGTGTAATATCCAGTATAATGCAGATTATACTATGGAACACACTGTATATCATATGTGCTGTTTCTGTCTTGAACGGTTTAGTATTGTATTGTGTATTTGTTTATTTTATTATTAGACTAAATCAGATATACATATGGCCCATCCACCACCACCCTCTGCATTGTGTATCTGTTCAGGAGTGTGTGGACTCTGGGGGAAGGGTTGTTGCCTCAGGGTTGTTAGAGTGGGTCTTAAGAATTTAGAGTGGGTCTTAAGATGGACCAGCACATTTGACATTTGACAGAATTTCCCTATGGCCATTTAATGAACATTTCATGTGGTGGGTGGCACAGATAGTGTTATTAACGTGCCAGTAAATCTGCACAGAGTGGCTTTGTCCATCATTTTCAGGAAATTCACAATGTCAATTATCATTCATTATGTCAATCAAATGAGTATTCAGAATATACTGTTTCCTACTAACATTTAACTTAAGGGTTATGGAAATCACATGAATTTCATGGCCTCCAATGACTACTCCTGTATCATGTGCAGTGCACTGAAAAGACAGACAGTATCTGTTACTATTCACATCGAAGGAGTTTTGGTCACGTGTGGTGTATGGTGGCACATTGACACATTGTCAGGTCGGCCTCATGACGTTAGTGACATTCCCTTCCACCTTTAACTGTTTCCTCAGAACCACGACAGAGCCACGAATGTGACAGTAATAATATCATGCAGGATTTTCCATTCTCCATTCTCACAACCTCCCTTCAAATATATGACTGTCGACATTCCAACACTGGTCAGGCACATGACCTGTTTTCTCATTTTAGTCTCACTTCTCTTCTCGCCAGGTCTTCCTCAGAAAACAGGTTTCACCCCCAGGGGACTAAATATACAAGTCAACAGTAGCTTTAGAGAACCTCCTAATAGTGCCTAACTCAATGTCACATGGCTAAATTGAAACACACGCCTTCCTTTTTTCCTGTCATTGTCTCACTTTAGGATCATGTCAGGAATAAAACCAAACAGGAAGTGACCAAGTGGTAAAGTGTGTGTGTGTGTGTGTGTGTGTGTGTGTGTGTGTGTGTGTGTGTGTGTGTGTGTGTGTGTGTGTGTGTGTGTGTGTGTGTGTGTGTGTGTGTGTGTGTGTGTGTGTGTGTGTGTGTGTGTGAGAGAGAGAGAGTGACCAAACTACCACGTCTGTGAAGAGTTTGACAATACAAAGTATTTTCCCATCGTTGTCAACTAAACAAACCCATCCCTTCTCTGGAGTCCATGTTGTAAGTTATGGCATTGGCTCTATGCCAATGTCAATGGAAGAATAGCAGGGTTGCAAACAAACATTGATCCTACTGGGAATGTGTACACATCTATCAGTGCCACCTGGGACGTTGCCCTGCATCCCATTGGCACAGAGATACTAGGAATAATGTCACAAAACAGAAGACATGAAATAACTTGTTATAAATATGTCAACAAAGATTTGGAGAGAGGAATATTTTAGATGTCTGTACCATGTGTCTGGCTTGAGGGACCAGACACATACAGTCGTGATTGTTTTCTCACCTGGACATTATTTATTTGGGGGGAGTTGTGTTTCCATAGCGAGAGGTGACATCAAGGACTTGTGAAGACCAGAATCAACAATAAACACTAGGGTAATGTCTTACATTGAAAATGGGCCATTAGTGTATAGCTTTCAGTCACAGTCACAGCACAGTGACGGTGACGTGTTTTCTGACCTACCACAGGGCAGTAAAACATGCACCTCAAAGTGCAACCTCCCCGACATCTCCGACATCCTCCAGCTCAGTGCAAGGCAAAATCACAGTATTTATTTACTACCTGTGGCAGGGGAATACAGGGGGGAAACGGGGGGAAACAGGGGAATACAGTGGGGAAACGGGGGGAAACAGGGGAATACAGTGGGGAAACGGGGGGGAACAGGGGAATACAGGGGGAAATGGGGGGAAACAGGGGGAATACAGGGGGAAAATGGGGGGAATACAGGGGGGAAACGGGGGAAACAGGGGAAGACGGGGGGAAACAGGGGAATACAGTGGGGAAACGGGGGGAACGGGGGAATACATGGGGGAAACGGGGGAATACATGGGGGAAACGGGGGAATACATGGGGGAAAACGGGGAGAAACGGGACAAAACAGGGGAAACGGGACAAAACAGGGGAATACAGGGGGGAAACGGGGGGAAACGGGGGGAAACGGGGGAATACATGGGGGAAACGGGGGAATACAGGGGGGAAACGGGGGGAAACGGGGGAATACATGTGGGAAACGGGGAGAAACGGGACAAAACAGGGGGGAAACGGGACAAAACAGGGGAATACAGGAGGGAAACGGGGGGAAACAGGGGAATACAGTGGGGAAACGGGGGGAAACAGGGAATACAGGGGGGAAATGGGGGGAAACAGGGGAATACAGGGGGGAAATGGGGGGAATACAGGGGGGAAACGGGGGAAACAGGGAATACAGGGGGAAACGGGGGAAACAGGGGAATACAGGGGGGAAACGGGGGAAACAGGGGAATACAGGGGGAAACGGGGGAATACAGGGGGGAAACGGGGGGAAACGGGGGAATACAGGGGGGAAACGGGGAATACGGGGGAAACGGGGGGAAACATGGGGAAACGGGGGGAAACGGGACAAGGGGAAACGGGGGGAAACAGGGGGGACAAAACAGGGGAATACAGGGGGGAAACGGGTCAAAACAGGGGAATACAGGGGGGAAACGGGTCAAAACAGGGGAATACAGGGGGAAAACGGGGGAATACAGGGGGAAACGGGACAAAACAGGGGAATACAGGGGGAAAACGGGGGAATACATGGGGGAAACGGGACAAAACAGGGGGAATACAGGGGAAACGGGTCAAAACAGGGGAATACCGGAAAATAGGAAGCATTGAGGAGTAACATTTAGTCACGTTCGCGACGCTAGTTTCTGTTATTATAGCTTTGTTTTAGTTGGTCAGGGGTGAGTTGTGTGGGTTGTCTATGTTCGTTTTTTCTATAATTTGGGATTTCTGTGTTCGGCCTAGTATGGTCTCAATCAGAGGCAGCTGTCAATCGTTGTCCCTGATTGAGAATCATACTTAGGGAGCCTGGTTTCACTTTGAGTTGTGGGTGGTTTATTTTCGTGTCAGTGTCTGTGCCACACGGGACTGTTTCGGTTTGATTTACTTCACGTTTATTTGTTCAGTGTTCGTTATTCATTAAAAACATGAACACTTACCACGCTGCGTTTTTGGGTCCTAAATGTGTAAGGACGAAAACCCTGACACATTTATACAATTATAATCACACACGTGATGGGCTAAAATAGGAGATAAAAGTCATGCACATTAAAGTGCAAAACAAGTGGCATGAGAACATTGAAGAAAACATAATTAGGGATTGATGTGAGACCATTAATCCAGACCTCTCTGACCATGGCTTATTGTTTACAGCTGTGATGACATTAGCACACAAATGGCACAAATAGAAAAGGACATGAGACAGAATGGAATGAGTGTTAAGTGGTGCATGTGATGCGCTCCAATACATAACTGATTACACATCAGGACCATTTAGCCCAATGTGGACCTGTTTACCCCAAACCCAGGTGTATAGGAAACACCAGCGATGGAATTGGGCTGGAACATGGTGGGGGTATCATTTGAAATATATTGTATCGTGGATGTGTTACTGATTAACTGGATTCATTTTTGTTTGTACATGTTTGTGTATATGTGCTCAGGAGGCATATTATTTTGCTCTAACCAAATGTATCTCGTGGGAACAATAAAGATTTATTGAATGAAAGGGTTTCTTGAACTGAATTCCTCGTGATTTTACAGTGATGAATTCCCAGTAACCTTTTTCCCCAGAAGCTTTTCTCCCCCATCTAATTCCACCCCTAGTTTCTTCTAGTTCCACACACGTCGTTCTCCACTTCTCCCTAACCCAGCCCAGTCCAATGGCTGCTGGGGGGGGAAACCCTGGGAGCCCAGTCCAATGGCTGTTGGGGGGAAACCCCTGGGGTATTTGATCCAACAGCCGGGGACAGCAGTAGTCAGGTGTCTTTTCTTTGAAACTGTGGATTCGTCTCAGTCTTCCAGGCCAGACTGGGACCACGTGCTGACAGCAGTAAGGACCATAATGAATGTTTAGGAGAGAATGGGCTGGCCTCAAGCACCCTGGCTGTGTACCATTTACTGGAGGAAGAACGCCCATTCAGATAATTTGATTTCACGCTTAGCAACTACTGGCACAATCAACAATGTCAAACTAGAAGAGCTGCGTTTCCTGAAGAAAATGTGTGTGCTTGCTTCGTCCCAGACGGCACAGATATTAGACCTCAAACACAGCAAGGTTTTCATTGTCATAAAAACACTAGATCTTGTCCAGCAAGGTGGATACAGCCCACATTCATTTGTTTTCTGTCATCTTTCCCCGTGATGATTAAAGGACTAACACACTTGTGGTGGATCATATCTATCTTCCTATCAATTGCTTATGGCCAGAAGTGTCTGATCAGAGTTAGCAGGCACGGTAAATGTCACACAACATGCTGATGGTGGAAACAGGTGGGTGTGAGTGTTACTTTGTGGTCTGAAGATTCTGCATCTTTTGAAATATCCTTCCTGAGATCGGAGGTTTAACCTAAGAATCTTGCCCAATGCTTAGCAACGCATGCACAACAGTGCTACTAGGTATTACCTTCCATTGTGTGTTCATCTGTGCGCCTCCATTTTTTTACTTTGCAAAGGAACATCTGTCCACTTTGATATGGGAGTCTACTAAAGCAATCAGACCTATTGGTGAGTTCTACATTAGTCTACTAAGCAATCAGACCTATTGGTGAGTTCTACATTAGTCTACTAAAAGCAATCAGACCTATTGGTGAGTTCTACATTAGTCTACTAAAGCAAATCAGACCAATTGGTGAGTTCTACATTAGTCTACTAAAGCAATCAGACCTATTGGTGAGTTCTACATTAGTCTACTAAAGCAATCAGACCTTATTGGTGAGTTCTACATTAATCTACTTAAAGCAATCAGACCAATTGGTGAGTTCTACATTAGTCTACTAAAAGCAATCAGACCTATTGGTGAGTTCTACATTAGTCTACTAAAGCAATCAGACCTATTGGTGAGTTCTACATTAGTCTACTAAAGCAATTCAGACTATTGGTGAGTTCTACATTAGTCTACTAAGCAATCAGACCTATTGGTGAGTTCTACATTAATCTCCTAAAGCAATCAGACCTATTGGGGAGTTCTACATACTCTACTAAAGCAATCAGACCTATTGGTGGAGTTTTACATTAGGCCCTACTAAAGAGCAATCAGACCTATTGGTGAGTTCTACATTAGTCTAACTAAGCAATCAGACCTATTGGTGAGTTTACATTAGTCTACTAAAGCAATCAGACCTATTGGTGAGTTCTACATAAGTCTACTAAAGCAATCAGACCTATTGGGTGAGTTCTACATTAGTCTACTAAAGTAATCAGACCTATTGGTGAGTTCTACATTAGTCTACTAAAGCAATCAGACTATTGGTGAGTCTACATTAGTCTCCTAAAGCAATCAGACTATTGGTGAGTTCTACATTAGTCTACTAAAGTAATCAGGCCTATTGGTGAGTTCTACATTAGTCTACTAAAGCAATCAGACCTATTGGTGAGTTCTACATTAGTCTACTAAAGCTAATCAGACCTATTGGTGAGTTCTACATTAGTCTACTAAAGCAATCAGACCTATGGTGAGTTCTACATTAGTCTACTAAAGTAATCAGGCCTATTGGTGTAGTTCTACATTAGTCTACTAAAGCAATCAGACCTATTGGTGAGTTCTACATTAGTCTACTAAAGCAATCAGACCTATTGGTGAGTTCTACATTAGTCTACTAAGCAATCAGACCTATGGTGAGTTCTACATGAGTCTACTAAAGCAATCAGACCTATTAGTGAGTTCTACATAGTTACTAAAGCAATCAGACCAATTGGCTGAGTCTACATAGTCTACTAAGCAATCAGACCTATTGGTGAGTTCTACATTAGTCCTACTAAGCAATCAGACCTATTGGTGAGTTCTACATTAGTCTACTAAAGCAATCAGACCTATTGGTGAGTTCTACATTAGTCTACTAAAGCAATCAGACCTATTGGTGAGTTCTACATTAGTCTACTAAAGCAATCAGACCTATTGGTGAGTTCTACATTAGTCTACTAAAGCAATCAGACCTATTGGTGAGTTCTACATTAGTCTACTAAAGCAATCAGACCTATTGGTGAGTTCTACATTAGTCTACTAAAGCAATCAGACCTATTGGTGAGTTCTACATTAGTCTACTAAAGCAATCAGACCTATTGGTGAGTTCTACATTAGTCTACTAAAGCAATCAGACCTATTGGTGAGTTCTACATTAGTCTACTAAAGCAATCAGACCTATTGGTGAGTTCTACATTAGTCTACTAAAGCAATCAGACCTATTGGTGAGTTCTACATTAGCCTCTAACAATTGGAACATCTCCCTCTACCCTACAATTACTTTCAGTGTAAATATTCATGGAATAACCAGAGGGCACAAAGATCTGTTCCAAACAGACGAGGGAGCTTGGAACACAATGTTAACAACATGTAAAACATTTTCACTGCCTTTTTTATCATTTAAAAAAATATAATTCAGCTTTCACTTTGATGTGTTGTTCCCTCGTACATTGGATGTATAAAAGATGTATTTCCCCTGAAGAGACAGAGATGTATTGCAGCAATGTAACGATCTGAGCGTAGTGGGTGAGGAGTCAGGAGCAGGAAGCAGAGAGTTCAGGGGAGTGCTATTTTAATGCACAGAGAAACGGCAAACATAAGCCAACCCTCACGAAAACACAGGGCGTAATGAACAAACAAATGCCCCAAACAGGGGGACTTAAACTGTCCAGGAAAAAAACACAAAATGGGAAACACAAAACCCATAGACGTGCACACAAGTACACCAAACAGACGGTCACAATAATTAATCCCGCACAAGGAACCATGCGGGCCAGCTGACTAATAAAGCCTTACTACTAACTACCTAACTCAAAACAGGTGCACTCAATGAACACATAAGGAGGGGGAGGAAATAATCAGTGGCAGCTAGTAGTCCAGCGACGACGACCACCGAGCGCCACCCGAACGGGAAGGGGAGTGTCCTTCGGTCGGAGTCGTGACAAGCAACTACATAAATAACCTGTGAAAATAGACATTTCATGGGAAAATGTCCTTACTCCGCTTCCTACACGCCAAAACAATACATCAAAATTATTTTTGGTAACCACAATGATTGGGCGGCCTGTGCGGAATCTTCTTAGTGCCAATTAATGCATTTTGAAGATGTGAGGAGGAAGCCATCACAAAGCTCTATTCTTCCCTGTCCATTCAAAAATCAGCTCTCTAAGCATGACTAGTCTAAAACATCACGTTCACCAGACAAGTCTGCTTTTATGGTGTGATGACATATTTCTTTGATGTGGTAACTGTTCAAGATGCTTAGCATAGTTTAAGAAACACTGTAGTATTGTTCTACATTCAGAACTGATTTGTTTTATATACATAAGTCAGTTGTTCAGCTCAGTTAACTGGAAATCAATGTTGTCTGATTAGTACTTGTACCCAGTGGTCTTACTCAACTAACCAGGAAGTCATGGTCATTTCGATATCAGGGAATAGGGATGGTCTAAGCATGACTTACTTGCATTGGGCAAGTTATGGTTTTACCAAATTACACTACAGCTGTGCACATCATTCTTAGAATTTCACATGAAAGAAGAAGCTGACACATTCCTATGTATAGTATGAGTTTCCTTTCTCACACAGGAAACTAAATCTACAGTGGTGCACCACCTCTAGACAGAAACTAAAGCTACGGTGGTGCTAGTCTCCAAACAGGAACTAAGGCTACGGTGGTGCTAGCCTCCAAACAGGAATAAGATTGACTGATAAGATAGCTCTGGTGCCAGGAACTTTCCTCCATATCCCATCACTTCCAGGTACTGTACTGTCAACAGTAATGATGCAACACTTTACCCTAGACATTTCATCTACTCTAAACTCCAGTGGAGGCTGTTGAGGGGAGGACGGTTCATAATGGTGGCTGGAGCAGAGCAAATGGAATGGCATCAAGCATATAGAAACCATGTGTTTGATGGTTTTGATTCTATTCCACTTATACCACTTCAGCCACTAGCACGAGCCTGTCCTCCCCATTTAAGTTGCCACCAACATCCTGTGGTAAACTCAATGAATGGAAGCTGCACAGCAGGACACAGATAAGATCATTAGGCCCGTACCATTCATTCACCATCCTCCATTAGAAATGGAGGCCTTTTTAACAAATGAATGCATGAGGACACAGGTGTCTCATTCTGAAAATTGGAAGCATCCACCGAGAGCAAGTCAAATCAAATCAGATTTTAGTTAGCAGATGGTTAGCAGATGTTAATGCGAGTGTAGCGAAATGCTTGTGCTTCTAGTTCCGACAATGCAGTAATAACCAACGAGTAATCTAACATAATCTAACCTAATCTAACCTAACAATTTCACAACAATTACCAAACAATACACACAAGTGTAAAGGAATGAATAAGAATATGTACATAACAAAAATATATGAATGAGTGATAGTATAGAACGGCATAGGCAAGATGCAGTGGATGGTATAGAGTAATGTAGGGTATGTAAACATTATATAAAGTGGCTAGTGATACATTACATTAAGATGGCAAGATGCAGTAGATGGTATAGAGTAATGTAGGGTATGTAAACATTATATAAAGTGGCTAGTGATACATTACATTAAGATGGCAAGATGCAGTAGATGGTATAGAGTGCAGTCTATACATATGAGATGAGTAATGTAGGGTATGTAAACATTATATGAAGTGGCATTGTTTAAAGTGGCTAGTGATACATTTATTACATCAATTTTTCCAGTGGCTGGAGTTGAGTCAGTATGTTGGCAGCAGCCACTCAATGTTAGTGCTGGCTGTTTAACAGTCTGATGGCCTTGAGATAGAAGCTGTTTTTCAGTCTCTCGGTCCCTGCTTTGATGCACCTGTACTGCCCTCGCCTTCAGGATGATAGCGGGGTGAAGAACAGGCAGTGGCTCGGGTGGTTGTTGTCCTTGATCTTTTTGGCCTTAATGTGACATCAGGTGGTGTAGGTGTCCTGGAGGGCAGGTAGTTTGCCCCCAGTGATGTGTTGTGCAGACCTCATTACCCTCTGGAGAGCCTTATGGTTATGGGCGGAACAGTTGCCTACCAGGCAGTGATACAGCCCGACAGGATGCTCTCGATTTTGCATCTGTAAAAGTTTGGGAGTGTTTTTGGTGACAAGCCAAATTTCTTCAGCCTCCTGAGGTTGAAGAGGCGCCGCTGCACCTTTTTCACCACGGTGTCTGTGTGGTTGGACCCTTTCAGTTTGTCCGTGATGTGTACGCCGAGGAACTTAAAACTTTCTAACCTCTCAACTACACGATTAACTCCTTTGTTTTGTTGACGTTGAGTGTGAGGTTATTTTCCTGACACCACACTCCGAGGGCCCTCACCTCCTCCCTGTAGGCCGTCTCATCGTTGTTGGTAATCAAGCCTACCACTGTAGTGTCGTCTGCAAACTTGATGATTGAGTTGGAGGCGTGCATAGCCACACAGTCATGGGTGAACAGGGAGTACAGGAGAGGGCTGAGAACGCACCCTTTTGGGGTCCCAGTGTTGAGGATCAGCAGGGTGGAGATGTTGTGACCTATCCTCACCACCTGGGGGCGGCCGTCAGGAAGTCCAGGACCCAGTTGCACAGGGTGAGGTCAAGACCCAGGGTGATGACGAGTTTGGAGGGTACTATGGTGTTAAATGCTGATCTGTAGTCGATGAACAGCATTCTCACATAGGTATTCCTCTTGTCCAGATGGGTTAGGGCAGTGTGCAGTGTGGTTGTGATTGCGTCATCTGTGGACCTATTGGGGCGGTAAGCAAATTGGAATGGGTCTAGGGTGTCAGGTAGGCTGGAGGTGATATGGTCCATGACTAGTCTCTCAAAGCACTTCATGATGACGGAAGTGAGTGCTATGGGGTGTTAGTCATTTAGCTCAGTTAACTTGAAGCATGTGAAGCATATGGGGACAGCAGACTGTGATAAGGATTGATTGAATATGTCCGTAAACACACCAGCCAGCTGGTCTGCGCATGCTCTGGGGACACGGCTGGGGATGCCGTCTGGGCCTGCAGCCTTGCAAGGGTTGACACATTTAAATGTTTTACTCACGTTGGCTGCAGTGAAGGAGAGCCCACAGGTTTTGGTAGCGGGCTGTGTCAGTGGCACTGTGCTTTCCTCAAAGCGATCAAAGAAGTTTAGTCTGTCTGGGAGCAAGACATCCTGGTCCGCAATGGGGCTGGTTTTCTTTTTATAGTCCGTGATTGACTGTAGACCCTGCCACATACCTCTCGTGTCTGAGCCGTTGAATTGCAACTCTACTTTGTCTCTACTTTGTCTCGCTTTACCCCTGAAGCTGAATGTTTCAGACCACCAAATAGTCACAACACCTCATCCTATCCTCTTCTATAGGAAAGGTCACTCCACTTCAAGTCACTTCACTTCAACTCACTCCAATTCAAGTCACTCCACTTCAACTCACTCCAATTCAAGTCACTCCACTTCAACTCACTCCAATTCAACTCACTTCACTTCAAGTCACTCCAATTCAACTCACTCCACTTCAAGTCACTCCAATTCAACTCACTCCAATTCAAGTCACTTCACTTCAACTCACTCCAATTCAAGTCACTTCACTTCAACTCACTCCAATTCAAGTCACTCCAATTCAACTCACTTCACTTCAACTCACTCCAATTCAACTCACTCCAATTCAAGTCACTCCACTTCAAGTCACTCCAATTCAAGTCACTCCACTTCAAGTCACTCCAATTCAACTCACTCCACTTCAACTCACTCCACTTCAACTCACTTCACTTCAACTGAAAATAAGAATTTGTTCTTAACTGACTTGCCTAGTAAAATAAAGGTAAAATTAAATAAAAAAACTCACTCCAATTCAAGTCACTCCACTTCAACTCACTCCAATTCAAGTCACTCCACTTCGAGGTTTGGAGAGGGCGAGTAGTAAATAGTGGAATATATCAAACCGTTTGTACAGTAAGGCAATACTGGAAGTCCTTAGGCTGTATTGGTTTAGTGTAACTCACCCACTCTGGTTTAGTCATACTATAAACCTGGGTGACTGTTTGATGAGACTACAGACTTGTCTAATGTCTCTGTATGTGTGTGTATCTGTACGTGTGTGTGTGTTTGTGTGTGTACGTGTGTGTGTATGTGTGCATGAATCTTTGTGCGTGAATCTGTGCTTGCATACTTGTGTGTCTACCCAGCCAAGCCTCTCAACCTGTTCTTCAGACGTCCTGCCAAATGCACAGAGACACAGGAACAGCAGAGGAGAGCTGGGAGGTACAGTTACAGGGCAGTTAGTAGTAGACAGGTCCTGCTGACCCCGGACAGACCAGAGATCTGACCACTACCCTCCAGGTTAAGTACACACAGACCAGAGTTGTTGGCAGACAGACAGTGAAACATTGGAACTTGTATTATGCTCCACCCCGCTGTTTAAAAAGTCATTCCTCTCAGCCTTGATTGTAAAGGAAAAATGATCATTTACTCTTTAAACTGAAGAAGACTCTGATAATGCACTTTAAATAAACTCTTTGTTCTCTTTGTTTTTCATTTGAATTCAATCTGTTCTGCTGTCGGTGTAGGCTACAATATGACGGCTTCTTTGATGTCTGCCAGGTGTCTAAGACAATGAGATCCCTAGACTGGCTGTGTGATGACTTCCTATGACTTCCTCTTTCCTGGTTGGGCCAACTCAACACCACATCTCCTCTCTACTCACTTCCATTCTTCCCCCAGGAGGGCCTGCTAACCAGCCGTATGCCTGTCTCACACTGATGACACAACAGGGTTTTCTGGAAAACAAATGGAATACAGTGGAGTTGTCTGACTGGCTGCTTTCCCCCCTAGGCTGCATCCCATTTGGCACCCTATCCCCTATGTCGTGCCCTTCTTTTGACCAGGGCCCATAGGGCTCTTGAATAGGGTGCCATTTAGGACACAGCCCTAGTTATCCAGTCTAGAGGTCTTGATCTGAATCACCAGGCACCTGACTCACCGCTGCAGACACAGCTGGCTCTCTCCAAAGCTCATTATGAGCTGTGCCAAAACGACATCATCCCCCCTGCCAGGGCTGGCCCTAGACTTTTGGGGGCCTTAAGCCATATTTGGTTGGGGTACCCCCCTCCCAGGCAAAACATTTTAATGGCCCCCCTCTTGATGGTGATATTTACACATTTCCTGCAATTCTACACATTTTGCCATGGAGCAGAGAGAAGTTGAGAAATTTTATAACAAATGTCATGCAATTCTGCTCATTTTGTCACATTTACATGTGTATTTTAGTAATTTAGCTGACACTCTTATCCAGAGCAACTTACAGTTAGTGCATTCATCTTAAGATAGCTAGGTGGGAAAACCACATATCACAGTCATAGTACAATGTTTTTCCTCAATAAAGTAGCTATTATCAAAGTCAGTGCTAGTGGGGGGAGACAATGTATTATTATTAAGGGGAGGGGGGGGTGCTGTGGGATTATTTAAGATACTCTTTAAAGAGGTAGGGTTTCAGATGTTTTCGGAAGATAGGGCCAAGAGACCAGACGTGGCATAACTGAGTACTCAGGTTGGGGTGTAGGGTTTGAGCATAGCCTCAAGGTAGGGACGGGCAGTTCATTTTTCTGCTCCATAGGCCACGGGGCAGAGAGAAAAAATGTGCAGTTTTACAGCATATCTCCTGCTTATGTCGCTTATGCCTGGAGCGCCCTACCACTGCCCTCTCTCTTTAGTCTCCACCTTCCCCCTCTCAGTAAAGATCTGGTTAAGAAAATGATCAAATGGAGCACGCAACCCTCGTTAATGGCCTGTGCCCACTGCCTAACTTGTTTCTCTCTCTCTCTCTCTTCCTGCGTTGGCCTGCCTGGTGTCTTCCCTGCCTGGGCGGATGAATATTAGAGTGTGGACATTGAGGTGGGTGAGATGGCAGGGAGTGGTAGAAACCTGGCCTGGTGTTTGAGCCCGGGTTGCCTGTGTGCCACTAGACAGTAAGTAGCCCTCTGAGCCTAACGCCCCTGCATTACCTCGGGGAGCCAATGCAACTCTTCAGATTCCCCCCGGCAAAGTTAATCACCATTGAACCACCTTCATTACCATAGACTGGCTGTTTAAACCCTGGGTTAATCTACCTACCCATTCTCAGGGCTTGTGTCAGTCAGATCTCTGATGAGTAAACAGGAAGGGAGAAACAGAGGATGATGAGCAGGGAACAAGTCACACATTACAGTACATGGAGACAGGGAGTGTAACACTAGGGCTGCATCCCAAATGGCATCTAGTTCTCTATGTTGACCAGAGTCCTATTGATCCTAGTCTAAAGTACGAGGGTGCCATTTTGGACACGACTAGAGTACGCTCCGCTAGTTCAACGTCTTACACTACAAAATGTGTCAGATCACGTGATTTACTCTAAGGGATGTTAAACGATCAGGGTTTTTTTGTTTTGTTTTATTGCCATCTTCCTGTAGTGTCCCGAATTTCCCAACTCCTTTCGTTCAAATGTATACTTTGATTGAATGATTCAAATGATATTAAGAATGAAATGGACATGTTTATGAGCATGGTGAGCATTCTTATTTACAATGATGGCCTACCCTGGCCAAACACGGATAACGCTGGGGAATTTGTGCGCCGCCCTATGGGATTCCCTATCACGGCCGGAAGTAATGCATTCTGGATAACTGATCTGTTTTGGATAGTAGTCTATGAAAAGCAAAGGATGTAATGCATTCTGGATAACTGATCTGTATAGGATAGTAGTCTATGAAAAGCAAAGGATGTAATGCATTCTGGATAACTGATCTGTATAGGATAGTAGTCTATGAAAAGCAAAGGATGTAATGCATTCTGGATAACTGATCTGTATAGGATAGTAGTCTATGAAAAGCAAAGGATGTAAAAATGTTGCCAGTTCTAAAGAAACTGACAGCCATTGCCAAGGAAACGGTGTCCCCATAATAAAGTTATAAATGTTGGTTTAAAGCTTGAACTGTCCAATCAAAACATATTGGCGCCCTCTATGGGGCACTGGCATAGCATTCAGCCGCTGCCAGAGAAGAACAGCGTGTTCTGGCTGTTCCACTAGGAGGCCCATTTACCAACCACTGTCAACAGTGCTCAGATTAATGAAACTACTTCTTAAAACGTCAAATGTATCAGATCATGTGATTACCTTAACATGTTTTTCACTATATGGGCCTATTCTGCAAACCAATAGGTTGGACAATATTGATTACCTTATAATGTTTACAACATGCTAAATATATAGTAGTCTAGTGGTATTATAATGCATTTAGTGCATTATAATAACATTACTATTACCAGCAAAGCTAATACAATAAGGCGATAACAGACCGTTTTTACAATCAATTCGCTGCAGGAAAAGTTATTGCCTGGAACTCCATAACTTCATTTTGGAGGAACAGCGGGGGAGGGGAGGACTTCTCTGTTGAATACCAGGAATCGTCCTTTAAAAAAAAACATTTCTTACTGACAATCTGCCAAGAGGCCCTTACTGGAAAAACAAGGGGGTGGAGCCTCCCGACACATTATGAGCGCTACTCGCAAGCTCTGCGCGATCATTAAAGAGGCAAATGATGTACGAGCAACGTCCAGTCAGTCCAACGTAGAACACAGACAAAGGACACAACTGACACTGTAAAGGACATTGCACATCAGCAAGGATACAATTGTTACAATTTGAACAACACAAGATATCAAGCTCAAGGAAACAAATATACTCAAGGGATTGAAGTAATTGGATAAACTTTAAAAGTTCCAAGTACAGAGAGAAACCGTTAAAAGGTAAGAAACAAGACTCTATTGATTCTATTGTTTAAAAGTAGCAAAGGCGAAGACAATGTATCATTATAAATCATTAGCGATTTTTTTTCATGGGACTTTTGTATGTAAAATGATGCAACAGTTGAAGGATTCCGCTCACTAGCCTGCTCGACTTTACTGGAACTGACCGCGGTGACTGAGCCGGAGGGCAGAGATAAAAAACCAACTTTCCTGTAAATGAGCAGGACAGAGTAAACGGTAGCCTAATTGCACATCACGTTTATTCTACTGAAATATAGTGTTTTCACTTTCACCTTTCACATACAATAGCCATATAGGCGATTTGTCGTAAATAATATGCTTATAAATCATGTAGCAGTGCGTAATTGGAGTGACGATAGCAACATGAGCGGTGTCGAATCATATTACTTCGTGTGGTTCTCAATAGTCCGCTACAGGACAGAAAATAGCCAGGGCCTCATTGGTAAAAATGTTCCACTATGTAACCAGAGAAGTTTAATTAGAATATTTGAAATTATAGCCAAAGCATAGTCTTTGCCTGAGAGCTACATGAGTTGAGGACTATTAGATTACTCTCAATCCTAAAACAATTACACTATAAATAAACCTTTTATCGAATGTTATTTATTTCTATAATTAAAATGATAGAACTGGATATCTTGAGTTGATAAACTAAACGTCAGTTATTTAGATCATATTGCCAAATGCCCTGAGGTCCACTCAATGTCCAAATCACTCCACTCTGAGCAGATACTTTGGACACTGATGATTTTCTCTGCTTTTTCTCCAGGACTATCCTCTCCAGACACAACAACAACAACACCTAAAGGCCTTGACCTCTGTAGGGAGATTGGTGACCTCTACTCTCCGACCTCCTCCTTCTAGTCTTCTGTTGTCTGTGTGGTGCCCAGTGCTCACCAGGCAGGTCGCAAAGAAGCGGTGCGCAGCGCCATGGTAACCCACAGCAAGTTTGACTCCGTCATGAGCAGCAGCCCCTTCGACTCCACCATGCGGCTGCCTCACCGTTACAAGACCTTCAGCTCCAAGGTGCAGTACCAGCTCGTTGTCACCACCCTGCACAAGCTCCAGGAGAGCGGCTTCTACTGGGGCTCTATCAATGGCAAGGAGGCCAACGCCATGCTGGCCGCCGAGTCCGTCGGCACCTTCCTGATCCGCGACAGCTCCGACAACCGACACTTCTTCACGCTCAGCGTCAAGACGGCGTCTGGCACCAAGAACCTGCGCATCCAGTGTGACTCCGGGTCCTTCTTACTCCAGACGGACCCCAAGAGCATGCAGGCTGTGCCCCGCTTCGACTGTGTGCTGAAGCTGGTCCACCACTACATGCCCCCGACCAAAGGGGCTTCGCTGGTGGAGAAAAACACGAGGGGAGGGAACGCCTCCTACTACATCTACTCTGGAGGGGAGAAGATTCCCCTGGAGCTCCTCAAACCTTTCTCCTCCACTATGTCCAGCCTGCAGCACCTGTGTAGGAAAACAGTCAACGGACACCTGGACATATCCAGCAAACGGGACCAGCTTCCCCACCCCCTCAAAGAGTTCCTGCAGGAGTACGACGCGCCCATCTAGGCCTCTCTGGACATGTAGTGCCTCGATGGCATAAGACTTGATAAAGGTGTTATGAAGGGGACTTGGGCCGGTGTGAGAGACAGTGTGGCAGTACCCCACAGAACTGGGGGGGAAATATGACTGTCTGTATCTGTGTCTTAGAGGGATGGTTCACCCACATCAGGGTGACGAGGCAGAGGGGAAGGCAGCAGCATGAGTCAGTCTGAGAAAGTAGAAGAAGATGCTTGGTATTGTGGTTCTCATAAGGGCTGTACTGTACCTATCTCCCAAGCCCAGGAGTGATATAACGTTACCATGAGGAGTAGAGCTATACTGGTCCCACGTCAGCCAGTCACTCTCAACAGGCTGCCAACCACAAGACAAGAGGTGGGCGTCGTCATCAGACTTTCCAGTCTCTCATTCATGCAGAGAGAGAGAGACAGAATGAGAGAGAAGGAGAGAGAGAGAGAGAGACAGAACGAGAGAGAAGGAGAGAGAGAGAAAGACAGAACGAGAGAGAGAGAGAAAGGAGGACTGGTTCATTGAGAGGCTAAACGGCCAGTCGGTGTGCTGCTAATTGGTTCAGATGTGTGTCAGTCAGGCCTTCAATTGGACCAGAAAAGAACTATTTCCCAACCTCAACTCTAACCTCACTGCATGACTAATAACTTCCTCCCGAGGTCCGCTCTCTCTCTTTAGTCGATGAAGGCTCTGAGCCAGCATCTTGCCTGCCTTCACACCTCTGACGAAGCACACATTCCCACTGCTGCTAACCACGGGGTCTGGCTGTGGCACGGCACCGGCCTGAGAAACACAAACACACCAGCCTCTCCTATCCATTCAACCATTACATCAGGATTGGCTGTATTGACTGTCCTTAGCTGGCTGTTGGATATTAGTTACGGACATTAGCCCTGAGCCTGGAAGTATTAAACTCGTTGGTCGGAGTACCAAGCTTTTTGGCTTCCTCTGGGAAAACTGGGATCTCTGTCTCAGCCTTGCCAGGAAACTGCCTAGCAACCGGAATTCTAACCCATGTTCCAAAGGGGACATTTAACGTCACCAACGTCACCACCTCCAACATCACACTTTGAGTCAATAGTTGTTTATTTCCTTAGAAAAACTAGCCAGAACTGCAAACCAATTATGACCCAATGTTACAGAAGTGTGAAGCCACAAACGGCCGAATGGAGAACATTATATTTGAGACTTAAGGTGTTGAAGATGTGTGTAATGATTGGTTGATTGGCAGGGCTTTTGATTTGAACATGCCAAACCTGTCCTGAACTCACCAACAAAACGGTTCCTTGACTGAACAACGAATACTTGCATGACGAATAAATGAATGAGGGGTTGCTTTTATACTTGAGATAATAACATCACTATATACAGAGGAAATAGAGTCCGGGTAAGCCCTCAGTGGATAGGAAATATACCCCGATGAATGTGGTGGTATTTGTGCCACAGACAGGATACCAGATATCACTTGCTATTGAATGTATTAAAATCTGAGAATCTCTCTTCCTCTCAAAGAGAGCATCTAAGGTTCATCCTGTTCAATTTATTTTTCTTAAAACCAGACAATGTTTACATGACTGACAGAAAAATGCCAACAGGTTTTCTTCTATCTTTTATAAAGATATTCATTATTGTCTAGCCAGGTGACTGGCTGCAGTAGAAGCAGGATCGAGTTTGAAGAAAAGGAGATCGCAGAAGCAAGCAGAACTAAAAACTTTGCACATATTTATATTCATACGACATTTCAATAATTTATAATAAAGAGCACTATTTTTTTAATGAATGACATCCTTGTTGTGTGACCTTATTTGGGGGGTGTTACATCAGATATGACTATACGTTTTGGGTATTTGACACTAGATTGTCATCACTACACATGTCTAAAACATCCCACCTTCAGTTAACCACACAAGAAGTCAGAACACATCATGTCAAAAGAGCTGGGTAGAAATAATGTTGTGTTTTTATCCATTTCATCTTTGTTTACTACGTTCATTTGACAGGAACCATGCACATGAATTAACATTGAATTTCACTCACAACTAGACTTTTATGGGGCCAATTTCCCAGACAGAAGCCTAATCCTGGACTCAAACGTGCTTTTTAGTCCTGGACTAGGCTTAACCTGTGTCCGAGAAACCAGCCCCTAAAGGGACTGTTATCTAAACAGATCAGGAAACATTTCTCTCGGTATCTAATCTGTTGTCTAAGCCCCTCCCTTTACCATGTAAAGTGTGTGTGGATCCAGAGAATTACACTAGAAGTGATGGAGTGATGTCCCCGCCCCAAGCCTTTGTTCCAGTGGAAGAGGATTAACCTCCCTTCAACAATGTATAGCAACAATTCAGTGGAGGCTGCTGAGGGGAGAACGGCTCATAATAATGTATAAAAAAATATATATATATTTTTTAACTAGGCAAGTCAGTTAAGAACAAATTCTTATTTACAATGTGGGCCAAACCTGGACAACGCTGGGCCAATTGTGCGCCGCCCTATCAAGGCTGTGTGTGGTACCGCCTGGATTCAAACCAGGGTATCTGTAGTGACACGTCTAGCACTGAGATGCAGTGCCTTAGACCACTGGAGTATTATGGTATCAAACACGTGTATATTTTAATTTTTTAATTTTTAATTTCACCTTTTTTTAATCAGGTAGGCTAGTTGAGAACAAGTTCTCATTTGCAACTGTGACCTGGACAAGATAAAGCGTAGCAATTCGACACATACAACAACACAGAGTTACACATGGAATAAACAAAACATACAGTCAATAATACAGTAGAACAAAAGAAAACAAAAAGTCTATATACAGTGAGTGCAAATGAGGTAAGTTAAGGAAATAAATAGGCCATGGTGGCGAAGTAATTACAATATAGCAATTAAACACTGGAATGGTAGATTGGCAGAAGATGAATGTGCAGGTAGAGATACTGGGGTGCAAAGGAGCAAAATAAATAAATACCAGTATGGGGATGAGGTAGGTAGATAGATGGGCTGTTTACAGATGGGCTATGTACAGGTGCAGTGATCTGTAAGCTACTCTGACGGCTGGTGCTTAAAGCTAGTGAGGGAGATGTGAGTCTCCAGCTTCAGAGATTTTTGCAATTCGTTCCATTCATGGGCAGCAGAGAACTAGAAGGAAAGACGACCAAAGGAGGAATTGGCTTTGGGGGTGACCAGTGAGATATATCTGCTGGAGCACGTGCTACGAGTGGGTGCTGCTATGGTGACCAGTGAGCTGAGATAAGGCGGGGCTTTACCTAGCAGAGACTTAACCTGTAGCCAGTGGAATTGGCGACGAGTAGGAAGCGAGGGCCTACCAACGAGAGCGTACAGGTCGCAATGGTGGGTAGTGTATGGGTCTTTGGTGACAAAACGGATGGCACTGTGATAGACTGCATCCAGTTTGTTGAGTAGAGTGTTGGAGGCTATTTTATAGATGACATCACCGAACTCGAGGATCGGTAGGATTGTCAGTTTTACAAGGGTATGTTTGGCAGCATGAGTGAAGGATGCTTTGTTGCGAATATAGGAAGCCGATTCTAGATTTAATTTTGGATTGGAGTTCCTTAATGTGAATCTGGAAGGAGAGTTTACAGTCTAACCAGACACCCAGGTATTTGTAGTAGTCCACGTATTCTATGTCAGAGCCGTCCAGAGTAGTGATGCTGGACGGGCGAGCAGGTGCGGGCAGTGATCGATTGAATAGCATGCATTTCGTTTTATTTACGTTTAAGAGCAGTTGGAGGCCACAGAAGGAGAGTTGTATGGCATTGAAGCTCGTCTGGAGGTTAGTTAACACAGTGTCCAAGGAGGGGCCAGAAATATACATAATGGTGTCGTCTGCGTAGAGGTGGATCAGAGAATCACCAGCAGCAAGAGCAACATTATTGATGTATACAGAAAAGAGAGTCGGCCCGAGAATTGAACCCTGTGACACACCCATAGAGACTGTCAGAGGATCGGACAACAGTCCATCGATCAGAGAAGTAGTTGGTAAACCAGGCGAAGCAATCATTTGAGAAACCAAGGCTGTCGAGTCTGCCAATAAGAATGTTGTGATTGACAGAGTAGAAAGCCTTGGCCAGGTCGATGAATACGGCTGCACAGTAATGTCTCTTATCGATGGCGGTTATGATGTCGTTTAGAACCTTGAGCGTGGCTGAGGTGCACCCATGACCAGCTCTGAAACCAGATTGCATCGCGGAGAAGGTATGGTGGGATTCTAAATGGTCAGTAGTCTGTTTGTTGACTTGGCTTTCAAAGACCTTAGAACGGCAGGGTAGGATAGATATAGGTCTGTAGCAGTTTGGGTCTAGAGTGTCACCCCCTTTGAAGAGGGGGATGACCGCGGTAGCTTTCCAATCTTTGGGAATCTCAGACGATACGAAAGAGAGGTTGAACAGGCTAGTAATAGAGGTTGCAACAATTTCGGCAGATATTTTTTAGAAAGAGAGGACATCAACTATCTGGATTTGGGTAAAGGAGAAATGGTGGGGGCTTTGGCGGGTTGCTGTGGAGGGTGCCGGGCAGTTGACCGGGGTAGGGGTAGCCAAGTGGAAAGCATGGCCAGCCGTAGAGAAATGCTTATTGAAATTCTCAATTATAGTGGATTTATTGGTGGTGACAGTGTTTCCTAGCCTCAGAGCAGTGGGCAGCTGGGATGTGCTCTTATTCTCCATGGACTTTACAGTGTCCCAGAACCTTTTTGAGTTAGTACTACAGGATGCAAATTTCTGTTTGAAAAAGCTTGCCTTAGCTTTTCTAACTGCCTGTGTATATTTGTTCCCTGAAAAGTTGCATATCACGGGGGCTATTCAAAATCAAATCAAATCAAATCTTATTTGTCACATACACATGGTTAGCAGATGTTAGTGCGAGTGTAGCGAAATGCTTGTGCTTCTAGTTCCGACAATGCAGTAATAACCAACAAGTAATCTAGCTAACAATTCCAAAACTACTACCTTATAGACACAAGTGTAAGGGGATAAAGAATATGTACATAAAGATATATGAATGAGTGATGGTACAGAGCGGCATAGGCAAGATACAGTAGATGGTATCGAGTACAGTATATACATATGAGATGAGTATGTAAACAAAGTGGCATAGTTAAAGTGGCTAGTGATACATGTATTACATAAGGATGCAGTAGATGATATAGAGTACAGTATATACGTATACATATGAGATGAATAATGTAGGGTATGTAAACATTATATTAGGTAGCATTGTTTAAAGTGGCTAGTGACATATTTTACATCAATTCCTATCAATTCCCATTATTAAAGTGGCTGGAGTTGAGTCAGTGTGTTGGCAGCAGCCACTCAATGTTAGTGGTGGCTGTTTAACAGTCTGATGGCCTTGAGATAGAAGCTGTTTTTCAGTCTCTCGGTCCCAGCTTTGATGCACCTGTACTGACCTCGCCTTCTGGATGATAGCGGGGTGAACAGGCAGTGGCTCGGGTGGTTGCTGTCCTTGATGATCTTTATGGCCTTCCTGTGACATCGGGTGGTGTAGGTGTCCTGGAGGGCAGGTAGTTTGCCCCCGGTGATGCGTTGTGCAGACCTCACTACCCTCTGGAGAGCCTTACGGTTGTGGGCGGAGCAGTTGCCGTACCAGGCGGTGATACAGCCCGACAGGATGCTCTCGATTGTGCATCTGTAGAAGTTTGTGAGTGCTTTTGGTGACAAGCCGAATTTCTTCAGCCTCCTGAGGTTGAAGAGGCGCTGCTGCACCTTCTTCACGATGCTGTCTGTGTGGGTGGACCAATTCAGTTTGTCTGTGATGTGTACGCCGCTTAGCTTGTTTGATTGCCTTGCGGAGGGAATAGTTACACTGTTTGTATTTGGTCATGTTTCCAGTCACCTTGCCCTGATTAAAAGCAGTGGTTTGCGCTTTCAGTTTCACGCGAATGCTGCCATCAATCCACGGTTTCTGATTTGGGAATGTTTTAATCGTTGCTAAGGGATGCTAATGCAGAACGCCACAGGATGTTTTTGTGCTGGTCAAGGGCTGACAGGTCTGGAGTGAACCAAGGACTATATCTATTCCTAGTTCTACATTTTTTGAGAGGGGCATGCTTATTTAAGATGGTGAGGAAGGCACTTTTAAAGAATAGCCAGGCATCATCTACTGACGGGATGCGGTCAATGTCATTCCAGGATACCCGGGCCAGGTCGATTAGAAAGGCCTTTCACAAGGGTATTTTTATTTTTTTTATTTTTTTTATTTCACCTTTATTTAACCAGGTAGGCTAGTTGAGAACACCTTTATTTAACCAGGTAGGCTAGTTGAGAACACCTTTATTTAACCAGGTAGGCTAGTTGAGAACACCTTTATTTAACCAGGTAGGCTAGTTGAGAACACCTTTATTTAACCAGGTAGGCTAGTTGAGAACACCTTTATTTAACCAGGTAGGCTAGTTGAGAACACCTTTATTTAACCAGGTGGGCTAGTTGAGAACACCTTTATTTAACCAGGTAGGCTAGTTGAGAACACCTTTATTTAACCAGGTAGGCCAGTTGAGAACACCTTTATTTAACCAGGTAGGCTAGTTGAGAACACCTTTATTTAACCAGGTAGGCTAGTTGAGAACACCTTTATTTAACCAGGTAGGCTAGTTGAGAACACCTTTATTTAACCAGGTAGGCCAGTTGAGAACACCTTTATTTAACCAGGTAGGCTAGTTGAGAACACCTTTATTTAACCAGGTAGGCTAGTTGAGAACACCTTTATTTAACCAGGTAGGCTAGTTGAGAACACCTTTATTTAACCAGGTGGGCTAGTTGAGAACACCTTTATTTAACCAGGTAGGCCAGTTGAGAACACCTTTATTTAACCAGGTAGGCTAGTTGAGAACACCTTTATTTAACCAGGTAGGCTAGTTGAGAACACCTTTATTTAACCAGGTAGGCTAGTTGAGAACACCTTTATTTAACCAGGTAGGCTAGTTGAGAACACCTTTATTTAACCAGGTAGGCTAGTTGAGAACACCTTTATTTAACCAGGTAGGCTAGTTGAGAACACCTTTATTTAACCAGGTAGGCTAGTTGAGAACACCTTTATTTAACCAGGTAGGCTAGTTGAGAACACCTTTATTTAACCAGGTAGGCTAGTTGAGAACACCTTTATTTAACCAGGTAGGCTAGTTGAGAACACCTTTATTTAACCAGGTAGGCTAGTTGAGAACACCTTTATTTAACCAGGTAGGCTAGTTGAGAACACCTTTATTTAACCAGGTAGGCTAGTTGAGAACACCTTTATTTAACCAGGTAGGCTAGTTGAGAACACCTTTATTTAACCAGGTAGGCTAGTTGAGAACACCTTTATTTAACCAGGTAGGCTAGTTGAGAACACCTTTATTTAACCAGGTAGGCTAGTTGAGAACACCTTTATTTAACCAGGTAGGCTAGTTGAGAACACCTTTATTTAACCAGGTAGGCTAGTTGAGAACACCTTTATTTAACCAGGTAGGCTAGTTGAGAACACCTTTATTTAACCAGGTAGGCTAGTTGAGAACACCTTTATTTAACCAGGTAGGCTAGTTGAGAACACCTTTATTTAACCAGGTAGGCTAGTTGAGAACACCTTTATTTAACCAGGTAGGCTAGTTGAGAACACCTTTATTTAACCAGGTAGGCTAGTTGAGAACACCTTTATTTAACCAGGTAGGCTAGTTGAGAACACCTTTATTTAACCAGGTAGGCTAGTTGAGAACACCTTTATTTAACCAGGTAGGCTAGTTGAGAACACCTTTATTTAACCAGGTAGGCTAGTTGAGAACAAGTTCTCATTTGCAACTGCGACCTGGCCAAGATAAAGCATAGCAGTGTGAGCAGACAACAAAGAGTTACACATGGAGTAAACAATTAACAAGTCAATAACACAGTAGAAAACAAAGGGGGAGTCTATATACAATGTGTGCAAAAGGCATGAGGAGGTAGGCAAATAATTACAATTTTGCAGATTAACACTGGAGTGATAAATGATCAGATGGTTATGTACAGGTAGAGATATTGGTGTGCAAAAGAGCAGAAAAGTAAATAAATAAAAACAGTATGGGGATGAGGTAGGTGAAAAAGGGTGGGCTATTTACCAATAGACTATGTACAGCTGCAGCGATCGTTTAGCTGCTCAGATAGCTGATGTTTGAAGTTGGTGAGGGAGATAAAAGTCTCCAACTTCAGCGATTTTTGCAATTTGTTCCAGTCACAGGCAGCAGAGTACTGGAACGAAAGGCGGCCAAATGAGGTGTTGGCTTTAGGGATGATCAGTGAGATACACCTGCTGGAGCGCGTGCTACGGATGGGTGTTGCCATCGTGACCAGTGAGCTGAGATAAGGCGGAGCTTTACCTAGCATGGACTTGTAGATGACCTGGAGCCAGTGGGTCTGGCGACGAATATGTAGCGAGGGCCAGCCGACTAGAGCATACAAGTCGCAGTGGTGGGTGGTATAAGGTGCTTTAGTGACAAAACGGATGGCACTGTGATAAACTGCATCCAGTTTGCTGAGTAGAGTGTTGGAAGCCATTTTGTAGATGACATCGCCGAAGTCGAGGATCGGTAGGATAGTCAGTTTTACTAGGGTAAGCTTGGCGGCGTGAGTGAAGGAGGCTTTGTTGCGGAATAGAAAGCTGACTCTTGATTTGATTTTCGATTGGAGATGTTTGATATGAGTCTGGAAGGAGAGTTTGCAGTCTAGCCAGACACCTAGGTACTTATAGACGTCCACATATTCTAGGTCGGAACCATCCAGGGTGGTGATGCTAGTCGGGCATGCGGGTGCAGGCAGCGACCGGTTGAAAAGCATGCATTTGGTTTTACTAGCGTTTAAGAGCAGTTGGAGGCCACGGAAGGAGTGTTGTATGGCATTGAAGCTTGTTTGGAGGTTAGATAGCACAGTGTCCAAAGACGGGACGAAAGTATATAGAATGGTGTCGTCTGCGTAGAGGTGGATCAGAGACTCACCAGCAGCAAGAGCGACATCCTTGATGTATACAGAGAAGAGAGTCGGTCCAAGAATTTAACCCTGTGGCACCCCCATAGAGACTGCCAGAGGCCCGGACAGCAGACCCTCCGATTTGACACACTGAACTCTATCAGAGAAGTGGTTGGTGAACCAGGAGAGGCAATCATTTGAGAAACCAAGGCTGTCGAGTCTGCCGATGAGGATGTGGTGATTGACAGAGTCGAAAGCCTTGGCCAGGTCAATGAATACGGCTGCACAGTATTGTTTCTTATCGATGGCGGTTAAGATATCATTTAGGACCTTGAGTGTGGCTGAGGTGCACCCATGACCAACTCTGAAACCAGATTGCATAGCGGAGAAGTTATGGTGGGATTCGAAATGGTCGGTAATCTGTTTGTTGACTTGGCTTTCGAAGACCTTAGATAGGCAAGGTAGGATAGATATAGGTCTATATAGATTATTTTTTTTAAACGTGCTTGATACCATTCCATTCACTCCATTCCGGACATTATTTTGAGCCATCCTCCCCTCACTAGCCTCCACTGAGAGACATTACATTGTCATGTATGTTTGGCACGAGAATGACTATACTATAGGAGCTGGCGAGACCGTACAAACCAATCTGCGACCAGGTTACTAAAACAAAGGGCCCTAGACACATTATTACCCCTGCATCCACCACACAACCCAAAGGAATAGGGTGAAGTTGCCCCTAGATGCTGATCTTGGGTCAGTTCAGCATTTTCTCCACTAATGGTTAGGGTTGATTGGGGGCAGGGGGAAGCTCATCCTAGATCTGTATCTAAGGGGAAACTTCCCCTGGAGCCAACCAAAAGGGGCCTAAACAGAGACAGCGCTAATTATTGTTTACCGCTACCCTGCTACAGCCACACCCGTAATCAAGTTTGATGCTGCATGCCCTCCAAACAATGTGTTGTTAGTCTCTGGGACTATGTGTTGTCAGTCTGTGGCACGATGTGTTGTCAGTCTCTAGGACTATGTATTGTCAGTCTCTAGGACTATGTGTTGTCAGTCTGTGGCACTATGTATTGTCAGTCTCTAGGACTATGTGTTGTCAGTCTCTGGGACTATGTATTGTCAGTCTCTAGGACTATGTGTTGTCAGTCTCTAGGACTATGTGTTGTCAGTCTCTAGGACTATGTGTTGTCAGTCTCTAGGACTATGTGTTGTCAGTCTGTGGCACTATGTATTGTCAGTCTCTAGGACTATGTGTTGTCAGTCTCTGGGACTATGTATTGTCAGTCTCTGGGACTATGTGTTGTCAGTCTCTAGGACTATGTGTTGTCAGTCTCTAGGACTATGTGTTGTCAGTCTCTGGGACTATGTATTGTCAGTCTCTGGGACTATGTGTTGTCAATCTCTGGGACGATGTGTTGTCAGTCTCTAGGACTATGTGTTATCAGTCAGGACATATAGAAGAGAAGTAAATATATACACACACGGGCACACAGGCTTGTGTGTGTGTGTCTGTGTCTGTGTGCCGGCCATGAATCCAGCCCTCTCAGATGACATGTTCTGTGTTGTGGTTCACTTATCAGGAAATGAATTCAACCGGTATTTAAAACGAACTAGAACTAGACATCTGTGTTCCTGCTTGAAGGAACAGTGTCTGTCTGTGCGTCAGAAAGTGTTTCTGAAGAACCACGTCATACCAATACAGAAAGGAAGAGGTGTGTTTGTGTTCTGCTCTTCCTCTCTGGTGTCTGTTACATGGGAGTGAGGTGTTGGTCAGTTGGTTGTTGCCCTGGGATGCAGACAATAAGCATTGACTTGGCAGTGGTCCCACTACAGATGAGATCATCAGTGGTTCTTGAACCTAAATAAGTGACGTTCTACCATGATTGTGGATACTCCTGAATGTATTGTGAATAATGATGAGTCTGAAAGTTACAGACATACTAATATCAGACCCCCCCAAAATGCTAACCTGCCCTGTTATTGTAATGGTGAGAGGTTAGCATGTCTTGGGGATATGATATAAAATGCTAACCTCCCCTGTTATTGTAATGGTGAGAGGTTAGCATGTCTTGGGGGTATGATATAAAATGCTAACCTCCCCTGTTATTGTAATGGTGAGAGGTTAGCATGTCTTGGGGGTATGATATAAAATGCTAACCTCCCCTGTTATTGTAATGGTGAGAGGTTAGCATGTCTTGGGGGTATGATATAAAATGCTAACCTCCCCTGTTATTGTAATGGTGAGAGGTTAGCATGTCTTGGGGGTATGATATAAAATGCTAACCTCCCCTGTTATTGTAATGGTGAGAGGTTAGCATGTCTTGGGGGTATGATATAAAATGCTATCCTCCCCTGTTATTGTAATGGTGAGAGGTTAGCATGTCTTGGGGGTATAATATAAAATGCTAACCTCCCCTGTTATTGTAATGGTGAGAGGTTAGCATGTCTTGGGGGTATGATATAAAATGCTAACCTCCCCTGTTATTGTATTGGTGAGAGGTTAGCATGTCTTGGGGGTATGATATAAAATGCTAACCTCCCCTGTTATTGTAATGGTGAGAGGTTAGCATGTCTTGGGGGTATGATATAAAATGCTAACCTCCCCTGTTATTGTAATGGTGAGAGGTTAGCATGTCTTGGGGGTATGATATAAAATGCTAACCTCCCCTGTTATTGTAATGGTGAGAGGTTAGCATGTCTTGGGGGTATGATATAAAATGCTAACCTCCCCTGTTATTGTAATGGTGAGAGGTTAGCATGTCTTGGGGGTATGATATAAAATGCTAACCTCCCCTGTTATTGTAATGGTGAGAGGTTAGCATGTCTTGGGGGTATGATATAAAATGCTAACCTCCCCTGTTATTGTAATGGTGAGAGGTTAGCATGTCTTGGGGGTATGATATTTGTTTGTCTGTAACTTGCTCATTCATCATTAGTCATGATTCATTCAGGATTATCCATAATCATGGTAGCATCCACATGAATGTAGAAGTGTTTAGAAACATATTCTAATCTTATTTACAATAAAAGTGACTCCAAAATGACACATTATTTACATTATTTACCATTAATTTCTATTGGGCACAGAATAATCTTAAACATAATTTAAACTAATAGCAAATGCATCCAACAAAGTTACAAGCTTGATGTAATCGTTGCTATGAATATGGGACCAAATACATAACGTTTGACTACTTTAATACACACAAGTGAATTTGTCCCAATAATTTTGGTCTCCTAAAATGAAAGGACTATGTACAAAAAGTGATGTAATTTCTAAACGGTTCACCCGATATAGATGAAAATAACCTCAAATAAAGCTGACAGTCTGCACTTTAACCTCACAGTCAGTGTATAATTTTAAATCCAAAGTGCTGGAGTACAGAGCCAAAACAACAACAAATGTGTCACTGTCCCAATACTTTTGGAGCTCACTGTATCCTCCACTGTAATGAGAGAGTGCAGCCAGGAATCTTAGGCTTAGTCCCACATGGCACTATATTCCCTATATTATAGTGCGCTACTAGGGTACGATTTGGGATGTACACTTAGTTTGCACACTACAATTTGCTGAATTGATGTATAGCTGGCCGGGAGCCTTCACAACAAACTTCTATATTCAACCTATTTACGGTAAGGAGCTCCCAGCCTCTGCTCTCTCCTACCTGCTTTCAGTGCAGTTTATTGTTTCTGCTCAGCTAACAGCCAATCTAGGAGGTTAAGAGACCTGTGGAGTCTCTGAGGTGATTTGTACTGTGCAGGGGCGTTGTGAGTATGACCGGTAAAACACCACACATGCTTTTCTCTGTAATTGTGCCACTGAGGTGAGATCTAAGGGATTCAAGCACTAACTGTTTACATGTGAAACAGTCATTTACAGCCACTATATGAATCACAGTAATACACTGAACTACTGCATAGTGATACAGTTTAGGTAAATATAGGTACAGTGGATATGTTTGGTTATTGTACTGCATGTGTGTTGTACTGTACATAAACATCATTGACTGGGAAGAAAAAACAGTAGATTGGAAATTCTGTCAGGCCAAACTGATCCCAGATCAGCACTCCTACTCTGAGACGCTTTGTGAATGTGGGCCCTGTGAGTAGTGACATGTGTGATAGAGTTGGAGAGATTCCAGAAGAACCTGCACGCTGAGGTCCTGATGATATACAGGTTTATATTAGCATCAGACTAAATCATCTCCTTCCCTCCTATTCCCCACCTCATTCCCCTACCAGAGCACTGAGGGATGAGATTGTTGTGAACTACGATAGTGAGAGAGGAAACAACAGAGGGGAAAGTTGACAGAAGTGCTGAGTGACGGGAATTTACACAGACAGATCTGGGCTCAGGTGAAGGTAGGGTTGTGTTACTGTGGTTTCTGATAGTTTACTGTACAAGATGCAGTGCTTGCACGGTAGCCACGGTATCACTTTGATCTAGGAGGACATGCGTTCTGTTGACAATGGGATGCTAGTATTTATTCTAAACTATCTAAACTATCTGAAACAGTCTCCATTTAAGACACAGAAATGGATATCAATCTATCAGTATAATCACACGTTGTACTACTATCCCATGTGGAGTTTTCAGATGATTTAAAGGGATTGAATAGTATTAATTAAGAAATTGACCAGTCAAAAGTTTGGACACACCTACTCATTCAAGGGTTTTTCTTTATTTGGACTATTTTCTATATTGTAGAACAATAGTGAAGACATTAGAACTATGAAATAAGTCATATGGAATCATGTAGTGTTAAACAAATCAAATATAATTTATATTTTAGATTCTTCAATGTAGCCACCCTTTGCCTTGATGACAGCTTTGCTCAATCTTGGCATTCTATCAACCAGCTTCATGAGGTAGTCACCTGGAATGCATTTGAATTAACAGTTGTGCCTTGTTAAAAGTTCATTTGTGGAATTTCTTTCCTTCTTAATGCGTTTGAGCCAATCAGTTATATATCAATGTACTGTATATGTATTGTTTTGAACAATTGTTTTTATTGAGTTACTTCAACAGCGGTACAATCAATGAGAAACAATACGGTTTGATGTAATACTAATATTATGTGGAGGGTACAGTTAATAAGAATATATGGACCAAAGGACTCCACAGAGGTCACAAAATGAGGTCTCGAACTCTTAAATAACAATGTTAATCCTGCTTTTGAAAGGTCTACTGCAGTTTTTATTTACATTGATACTCTATCAAAATTCTGCAGTACTTGGTCATGTGATTCCAGAGAAGTAAATGGTACACAAGGGAGATGCTATAGTTACGCAAGACTTCACACTGTCATAGTATCACCATGTTCTCTGTATCTCCCCGCCCACAGTCTGAGTCAAGTCTTTGTTTCTAGGACAGTGAGAAAGGTTTGCAAACAGGTTTTTCTAAGGAAGTGGCTACTTTACTGGTGAATTTAAACGTCAGTGATGACACAGAACACAGCTGGTTCTTTTGTACTGAACTGAGAGAAATGGACTGTGACGTTGAAATGAATTCACTGATATGTACTAACAGTGAGGATGAAACTGAGAACATGAGATACGGGATGAGAAACGTTGAACAATTCTAATTCTATGGTAGGGCTTAGCTGACAACAATATGGGTTTTTTTGCTCTAAACTTCTCTGGAATCACATGCATTACTTCAATTTACCCTAAACTTCTCTCTTATTAATTCACTTTAAATTACATTAAATTGCAGGGCATTCAAGCATGACATCAGCAATTTACTGGAAATGAACACATACATATCAACTCAGTTTGACATCTGAGGGAAACTCAAGTTATAACATATGAATAGTTTCAAAATGTCCCCCAATAAAAACCAGCCTACATTAAAACGAAACAAATTAACATATCCAAAATTGAAGTTAGTTTATAGTTTATGTTTATGGCCTCCTATTTCCTTGCTACTAGGTTTTTACTAAATACGATACTATTTCATTTCCCCAGAAAGGTTTATCTTAACCTTTATGATTTTATTGAACCTTATCAGCATCATTGTTATAGACTGTCAGGTGATATAAATTCTCTTTTACAGCAGAGGATGGATTTTCCTTTGACGAACCCATGAATGGGAGGACTGAGACTAGAAATTGGCTCTGACATTTCTGACAATTTTGATTCCCCACAATGGCCCATTTTTTCCCCTCGAGGCACCCATTAAGAGCTGGGTAATTATTATTTTGCAGACAAAATACCAAATCATACAGGCCACTTGGCAAAACAATGGACCATCCCCTATGGCATTTTCTTGAAATGCAGATGGCCAGTCCGCCCCTGAACCCATGGTAATAAGTCTATTAGATGGAGAGTTTCACAGAAGCATTCCATAACATGCTTCTATGTAATGGGTTGCTCATTTGTGTAAAGTCATATTCCCAATAATAAAAGCATGTTATGGAATGCATCTATGAACCTCTCCGTCTAATAGCCTTATCACCATGGGTTCAGGGGGCGGACTGGCAATCACATGTATCGACCTCAATCGGTCTTTGTTTAAGCTTGCTCTTTTCACCTATACATTAGGGGAGAAAACACTTTTGTTGCGGAAGTCTTTTTGGGAGATATCATCACCTTTTCTTCTTGAGTCTCTTAGATGAACTCCTAGTGCTGTATCTACAGACACGGAGCCACTGGTCTCTTACATGGACTCATAGTGATGTATCTACAGACACGGAGCCACTGGTCTCTTAGATGGACTCATAGTGATGCATCTACAGACACGGAGCCACTGGTTTCTTAGATGGACTCATAGTGATGTGTCTACAGACACGGAGCCACTGGTCTCTTAAATGGACTCATAGTGATGTATCTACAGACACGGAGCCACTGGTCTCTTAGATGGACTCATAGTGATGCATCTACAGACACGGAGCCACTGGTTTCTTAGATGGACTCATAGTGATGTGTCTACAGACACGGAGCCACCGGTCTCTTAGATGGACTCATAGTGATGTATCTACAGACACGGAGCCACTGGTCTCTTAGATGGACTCAATAGTGATGTATCTACTGGACAGACACGGAGCCACTGGTCTCTTAGATGGACTCATAGTGATGTATCTACAGACACGGAGCCACCGGTCTCTTAGATGGACTCATAGTGATGTATCTACAGACACGGAGCCACCGGTCTCTTAGATGGACTCATAGTGATGTATCTACAGACACGGAGCCACTGGTCTCTTAAATGGACTCATAGTGATGTATCTACAGACACGGAGCCACTGGTCTCTTAAATGGACTCATAGTGATGTATCTACAGACACGGAGCCACTGGTCTCTTAGATGGACTCATAGTGATGCATCTACAGACACGGAGCCACTGGTTTCTTAGATGGACTCATAGTGATGTGTCTACAGACACGGAGCCACCGGTCTCTTAGATGGACTCATAGTGATGTATCTACAGACACGGAGCCACTGGTCTCTTAGATGGACTCATAGTGATGTATCTACTGGACAGACACGGAGCCACTGGTCTCTTAGATGGACTCATAGTGATGTATCTACAGACACGGAGCCACCGGTCTCTTAGATGGACTCATAGTGATGTATCTACAGACACGGAGCCACCGGTCTCTTAGATGGACTCATAGTGATGTATCTACAGACACGGAGCCACTGGTCTCTTAAATGGACTCATAGTGATGTATCTACAGACACGGAGCCACTGGTCTCTTAAATGGACTCATAGTGATGTATCTACAGACACGGAGCCACTGGTCTCTTAGATGGACTCATAGTGATGCATCTACAGACACGGAGCCACTGGTTTCTTAGATGGACTCATAGTGATGTGTCTACAGACACGGAGCCACCGGTCTCTTAGATGGACTCATAGTGATGTATCTACAGACACGGAGCCACTGGTCTCTTAGATGGACTCATAGTGATGTATCTACTGGACAGACACGGAGCCACTGGTCTCTTAGATGGACTCATAGTGATGTATCTACAGACACGGAGCCACTGGTCTCTTAGATGGACTCATAGTGATGTATCTACAGACATGGAGCCACCGGTCTCTTAGATGGACTCATAGTGATGTATCTACAGACACGGAGCCACTGGTCTCTTAGATGGACTCATAGTGCTGTATCAACAGACACGGAGCCACCGGTCTCTTAGATGGACTCATAGTGATGTATCTACAGACACGGAGCCACTGGTCTCTTAGATGGACTCATAGTGATGTATCTACTGGACAGACACGGAGCCACTGGTCTCTTAGATGGACTCATAGTGATGTATCTACAGACACGGAGCCACTGGTCTCTTAGATGGACTCATAGTGATGTATCTACAGACATGGAGCCACCGGTCTCTTAGATGGACTCATAGTGATGTATCTACAGACACGGAGCCACTGGTCTCTTAGATGGACTCATAGTGCTGTATCAACAGACACGGAGCCACCGGTCTCTTAGATGGACTCATAGTGATGTATCTACAGACACGGAGCCACTGGTCTCTTAGATGGACTCATAGTGATGTATCTACAGACACGGAGCCACAGGTCTCTTAGATGGACTCATAGTGATGTATCTACAGACATGGAGCCACCGGTCTCTTAGATGGACTCATAGTGATGTATCTACAGACACGGAGCCACTGGTCTCTTAGATGGACTCATAGTGCTGTATCAACAGACACGGAGCCACCGGTCTCTTAGATGGACTCATAGTGATGTATCTACAGACACGGAGCCACTGGTCTCTTAGATGGACTCATAGTGATGTATCTACAGACACGGAGCCACTGGTCTCTTAGATGGACTCATAGTGCAGTATCAACAGACACAGAGCCACTGGTCTCTTAGATGGACTCATAGTGATGTATCTACTGGACAGACACGGAGCCACTGGTCTCTTAGATGGACTCATAGTGATGTGTCTACAGACACGGAGCCACCGGTCTCTTAGATGGACTCATAGTGCTGTATCTACAGACACAGAGCCACTGGTCTCTTAGATGGACTCATAGTGATGTATCTACTGGACAGACACGGAGCCACTGGTCTCTTAGATGGACTCATAGTGATGTGTCTACAGACACGGAGCCACCGGTCTCTTTGATGGACTCATAGTGATGTATCTACAGACACGGAGCCACTGGTCTCTTAGATGGACTCATAGTGCTGTATCTACAGACACAGAGCCACTGGTCTCTTAGATGGACTCATAGTGATGTATCTACTGGACAGACACGGAGCCACTGGTCTCTTAGATGGACTCATAGTGATGTATCTACAGACACGGAGCCACTGGTCTCTCAGATGGACTCGTAGTGATGTATCTACAGACACGGAGCCACTGGTCTCTTAGATGGACTCATAGTGATGTATCTACAGACACGGAGCCACCGGTCTCTTAGATGGACTCATAGTGATGTATCTACAGACACGGAGCCATGTATCTCTTTGTTTGCACAGAGATTTGACAAAAAAGAGAGTAGGAAACCAGCTTCTACTAACTGAGTAATAAACCAGCTTCTGCTAACTGAGTAAGAAACCATATTTGGATAAATGAGTAAGAAACCAGCTTCTGCTAACTTAGTAAGAAACCAGATTCTGCTAACTGAGTAAGAAACCAGATTCTGCTAACTGAGTAAGACACCAGATTATGCTAACTGAGTAAGAACCCAGATTCTACTAACTGAGTAAGAAACCAGATTCTACTAACTGAGTAAGAAACCAGATTATGCTAACGAAGTAAGAAACCAGATTCTACTAACTGAGTAAAAAAAACAGATTCTACTAACTGAGTAAGAAACCAGATTCTGCTAACTGAGTAAGAAACCAGATTATGCTAACGAAGTAAGAAACCAGATTCTACTAACTGAGTAAAAAAAACAGATTCTACTAACTGAGTAAGAAACCAGATTCTGCTAACTGAGTAAGAAACCAGCTTCTGCTAACTGAGTAAGAAACCAGATTCTACTAACTGAGTAAGAAACCAGATTCTACTACTGAGTAAGAAACCATATTCTACTAACTGAGTAAGAAACCAGCTTCTGCTAACTGAGTAAGAAACCAGCTTCTGCTAACTGAGTAAGAAACCATATTCTGCTAACTGAGTAAGAAACCAGCTTCTGCTAACTGAGTAAGAAACTAGCTTCTGCTAACTGAGTAAGAAACCAGCTTCTGCTAACTGAGTAAGAAACCAGCTTCTGCTAACTGAGTAAGAAACTAGCTTCTGCTAACTGAGTAAGATACCAGCTTCTCTACTAACTGATCACCATTCCCTGTCTCTGATCACCATTCCCTGTCTCTGATCACCATTCCTGCCCCTGAACCCATGGTAATAAGTCTATTAGATGGAGAGTTTCACAGAAGCATTCCATAACATGCTTCTATGTCATGGGTTGCTCATTTGTGTAAAGTCATATTCCCAATAACAAAAGCATCTATGAACCTCTCCGTCTAATAGCCTTATCACCATGGGTTCATGGGCGGACTGGCAATCACATGTATCGACCTCAATCGGTCTTTGTTTAAGCTTGCTCTTTTTACCTATACATTCACTGCAAACCCCACAGTGTGACATAATGGGACGAGTGTGACAGGAGACGGAGTGTGACATAATGGGACAGAGTGGGACAGGAGAGTGAATGTGACATGCCAAGGCCATGTTTTTTTGCGACCTCGCCCAAAGTGTTATGTTGCTATTCAGAACTTGTTTAGACATTTCTTCAATTGGAGATTGATTGCTACTAACAGCATGCTGACAAGGGTTCTACTGTACTATTCCATTTCTTACCATAGTCTTTTCATACTAATGAGACGTGCCGAGCCAAAGGAAGATGTGTTGAGCTGGCCTGATTATACATCCACCACAGTTGCTGGAACAGTGCTGAAAAGGACAATGGGAAAATAAAATATCTGAGAAAGTAACAGTTTGTTTTGGTTCAGTCTGATCGTGGAAAAGGGGTATTAGAGAAGAGGAGGTAAAATTGGTTCGCTTGGTTTGAGCTGGTGGATCATGTAGAATCGTCAATGACCTTGTGCCCTAGGTTCCTGCACAAAGACATCTAGACATCTCTCCCTTTCCAGATACGCGCCAAAGTCTCCTGCACCTCCCTCCAGGCACATCTCTATAACCTCACAGGAGACTGTCAGAGGACTTACACGCGCAGGGCAGACTGCTAAACCCTAATTCCAGGTTTGAATCTCCGTCTCACTCTCTGTTTACAATTCCACAACTGCGCGGTTGCCATGGCACCGCCCAGTCAATGAGCTCCAGATGCCAGGTCACTGAGCCAACCAGGGAGAGGGAGTGTGAGTCATCATGACCCGCCAGTCCCATCCCTCTCCAGGCAGAGTAGTGCGGGCACGCTCCTCCTAGTCCTGGATCAAGTCATTTACTGTACACTCTTCACTCCCTGTTCTCCACTCTCCCTAATCCCACCTCCTTTACTGTAAATATACTCCCCTCTGTCCATCTCCACTGTGCTTCCTCTCCAGTCTTAGTGCCACCATATATAGAATATAATAGAAAAGGGTTACACTTTATAATTACATTCAGTTATAAAACATCTAAAAGGCATTTAAAAACAGTTTGTTCAACATGTATTAATCATTATTCCTATTACATTTGTAAACAATAGAATAGAAAAACATTCCTATAAAGCCTAGCTTCAAAACATCAACGCTTTTTTACCTTTATTTAGGGAGTCACCATTGAGACTATGGTCTCTTTCTCAAGGGAGCCCTGCAGGGTAGCCTAGTGGTTAGAGCATTGGACCAGAAACTGCAAGGTTGCAAGTTCAAATCCCTGAGCTGACAAGGTACAAATCTGCCCCTGAACAGGCAGTTAACTAGGCAAGTCAGTTAAGAACAAATTCTTATTTTTAATGATGGCCTAGGAACAGCCCACTGTTCTTATTTTCAATGATGGCCTAGGAACAGCCCACTGTTCTTATTTTCAATGATGGCCTAGGAACAACCCACTGTTCTTATTTTCAATGATGGCCTAGGAACAGCCTACTGTTCTTATTTTCAATGATGGCCTAGGAACAGCCCACTGTTCTTATTTTCAATGAAAATCTTAACTGACTTGCCTTAAATAAAGGTTAAAATAAATAAATATACAATTCACAAGACAAAATCAAATCCTAATCAGACAATGTAAAGCAAACTAAAATACAGAGCAACACAAATATTCCAGTAAAACAGTTCCTCAGTAAGGAGTTCCATATTTTAAATTGCCCGAGCGGCACCAGATTGCATTTTGCATTTGGTTCCAGCAATGAGGTGCATTACATCTAAAAGCAGATTTAGCTGGTTCTGTGGAGACTCAAGGAACCTGGAGAGTTAACCAACCCTGTGAATGGGTTTGGTATCTCATGGAGGCTTGTGTGATAGAGCTTTGTAAAAGGGAATAATGAAGTGATCTACATGACTTTAATGAGGACCAGACAACGTTTTGATACAGGATGCAGTGGTGAGTATGAAAACTGTCACCAGTGATTAAATGAATGGTGCTACGGCAGATGGCATCCAAAGGTTTAAGAGTAGTGGCTGCTGCAATCTGGTAAATGGTGTCCCCAAAGTCAAGAACTGTCAGGAAAGTTGACTATACAATCTGCTTCTTGCTATTTAGGGAGAGGAAGGATCTATTTCAAGAAGAAGCCCACTTTAAATCTTAGCTTTTTAACTAGTTCATCAATATGTATTTTAAACATCAAATCTGTGTCAATCCAAATGCCCATATATATATATATATATATACAACAACTTATAAAACATTGTACCTAGATACTTTACTTAAAGTGTTACAGAACTTAGAGGACGGTAAAAAGGGAGGATCCCTGAGTCTTGGTGTATACTGTAAATGTACTGTTAATAATTAGTATGTCCAGTATATCAGTAGTTATTAAACATACAATGTGTCATTTGGTAATGCGGCCTTATCAGATGTTGATAGGCTGTCCTGGAAACAGAATATTCACCAGACATACACCAGACTGATAGGACAGCACTCAGAATACAGTACTTCATCATCATCACAAATCACTCAACATGTGTCCAACAATGACTGTCGTCTGCATTTCATGGCTCAAGCCACTGCACCACATGCTAACCTACAATCATAAAATTGACTTAGGGGTTACGTTGATATACAGAGCCTTCAGAATGTTTTCACACCCTTTGACCTTCTCCACATTTTGTTGTGTTACAGCCTGAATTTAAAATGGACAAACATGTGATTGGCCTACACACAATACCTCATGATGTCGAAGTGGAACTTTGTTTTGAGACATTTTGTTTAACAATGAATAACGAAATGAAATATGAAATGTCTTCAGTCAGTAAGTATTCAACCCCTTTGTTATAGCAAGCCTAAATAAGTTCAGGAGTAAATTTGCTTAAGTCACAAAATTAGTTCCATGGACTGAGTAATATCAATCAATCACATTAATCACATTTATTTATAACGCCCTTTTACATCAGCCAATCAGCCAAACCCTCCCTAAAACCCCAAACAACAAGCATGGTTGTTGAATGTCTACTTCATCTCTATACCCCACACATACAATTATCTGTACGATCCCTCAGTCAAGCAGAGAATTTCAATCACAGATTCAACCACACAGTACAGGGAGGTTTTCCAGTGCCTCACAAAGAAGGGCACCTATTGGTAGATGGGACACACATTGAATATCCCTTTGAGCATGGTGATGTTATTAATTACACTTTGGATTGTGTATCAATACACCCAGTCACTAAAAGATACAAGCGTCCTTCCTAACTCAGTTGCTGTAGAGGAAGAAAACAGCTCAGGGATTTTACCATCAGGCTAATGGTGATTTTAAAACATTTACATGGCCCCTACAACAGTATTGTTCCCTCTTGGTGACTTTAAAACATTTACATGGCCCCTACAACAGTATTGTTCCCTCTTGGTGATTTTAAAACATTTACATGGCCCCTACAACAGTATTGTTCCCTCTTGGTGATTTTAAAACATTTACATGGCCCCTACAACAGTATTGTTCCCTCTTGGTGACTTTAAAACATTTGCATGGCCCCTACAACAGTATTGTTCCCTCTAGGTGACTTTAAAACATTTACATGGCCCCCACAACAGTATTGTTCCCTCTTGGTGACTTTAAAACATTTACATGGCCCCTACAACAGTATTTTTCCCTCTTGGTGACTTTAAAACATTTACATGGCCCCTACAACAGTATTGTTCCCTCTTGGTGACTTTAAAACATTTACATGGCCCCTACAACAGTATTGTTCCCTCTTGGTGACTTTAAAACATTTACATGGCCCCTACAACAGTATTGTTCCCTCTTGGTGACTTTAAAAATTTACATGGCCCCTACAACAGTATTTGTCCCTCTTGGGGACTTTAAAACATTTGCATGGCCCCTACTACAGTATTTGTCCCTCTTGGGACTTTAAAACATGTACATAGCCCCTACTACAGTATTGTTCCCTCTTGGGGACTTTAAAACAGTTACATAGCCCCACAACAGTATTTTCCCCATTGAGGCCCACTAGTAGCCAGATAATGACATCTAGCTAATAAATAATAAATAATAATTAGACAGACCCTCTCAGATAAAATGGACCATTTCCCCAAAATGCCAAATGGCCAGCTCCGGTAGTTTCCAGTCACTTTGAGGGGAGTGTGGGAAGGAATGAGGATATACTTCTATTCCACAGTGTTTTTCTTGTTCCAACAAAAACTCTGAAATCTCCAGCAAGCATGACCCAGTGTGTTTATATTCTTGAGCAACAACAAATACCTAACAGTGATACATTGTGACATACTAGGATTCCCTTTAACGTGTTGCTTCCTTGTAAACAGGTCATTGGTTGAGAGTAGTGTAGTCATTGGTTGAGAGTAGTGTAGTCATTGGTTGAGAGTAGTGTAGTCATTGGTTGAGAGTAGTGTGTCATTGGTTGAGAGTAGTGTAGTCATTGTTGAGAGTAGTGTAGTCATTGGTTGAGAGTAGTGTAGTCATTGTTGAGAGTAGTGTATCATTGGTTGAGAGTATGGTAGTCATTGGTTGAGAGTAGTGTAGTCATTGGTTGAGAGTAGTGGTTCAGTGGTTGAGAGTAGTGTAGTCATTGGTTGAGAGTAGTGTAGTCATTGGTGGAGAGTAGTGTCGTCATTGTTGAGAGTAGTGTAGTCATTG
>NW_022263842.1:0-41364 GCF_002021735.2 Oncorhynchus kisutch
TCTGTCTCCCTCTCTCTCTGTCTCTCTGCCTCTCTCTCTCTTTCTCTCTCTCTCTCTCTACCTCTCTCTCTGTCTCTCTCTACCTCTCTCTCTGTCTCTCTCTCTCTCTCTCTCTCTCTGTCCAGCAAGCTATTCTAGTCTATCTTTTCCTGAATGGGAATCCAAGCGCTAAGGAACGTAATTGACTGATTTCTCTTAGTTATTTATCCCTGGAAAGGGAGTGGTTTTGTGCGTTAATCTAGGTAACCGTGTTATGGATATTCAACCCTAATCACCTCTCTCTCTCTCTACCTCTTTACCTCTCTCTCTACCTCTCTATCTCTCACTCTCTATCTCTATCTCTACCTCTCTCTCTCTCTACCTCTCTCTCTACCTCTCTCTCTACCTCTCTACCCTCTCTCTCTCTCTCTCTCTGTAGATGTTTGCTATCATGAATGCAGCACTCTTCTAACCTGCTGAGCGGAATGAAGAAGCAGGCAGATAAAGACCAGACCATTGAAACTGAAGGAGTGAGTCCTGACCTCGAACCTCTTACCTCTGACTTTTCACCTTACACCTCTGAGTCTTAATTGTAATACACATACATACAGTGGCAAGAAAAAGTATGTGAACTCTTTGGAATTACCTGTATTTCTGCATAAATGGTCATCGAATTTGATCTGATCTTCATCTAAGTCATGACAATTCTGTTGTTAATTTACTTCTGTGTTTTGGGTCGTTGTCCTGTTGCATCACCCAACTTCTGTTGACCTTCAATTGGCGGACAGATAGCCTTCCATTCTCCTGCAAAATGTCTTGATAAACTTGGGAATACATTTTTCCGTTGATGACAGCAAGCTGTCCAGGCCCTGAGGCATCAAAGCGGCCCTGAGGCATCAAAGCGGCCCTGAGGCATCAAAGCGGCCCCGAGGCATCAAAGCGGCCCTGAGGCATCAAAGCGGCCCTGAGGCATCAAGCGGCCCTGAGGCATCAAAGCGGCCCCGAGGCATCAAAGCGGCCCCGAGGCATCAAAGCGGCGGCCCCGAGGCATCAAAGCGGCGGCCCCCGAGGCATCAAAAGCGGCGGCCCCGAGGCATCAAAAGCGGCCCTGAGGCATCAAAGCGGCCCTGAGGCATCAAAGCGGCCCTGAGGCATCAAAGCGGCGGCCCTGAGGCATCAAAGCGGCCCTGAGGCATCAAAGCGGCCCTGAGGCATCAAAGCGGCCTGAGGCATCAAAGCAGCCCCAAACCATGATGCTTCCAACAGTCTTTACAGTTGGAAAGAGGTTTTATGTTGGTGTGCTGTGCCTTTTTTTCCTCCACACATAGTGTTGTGTGTTCCTTCCAATCAACTAAACTTTTCTGTCCACAAAATATTTTGCCGGTAGCGCTGTGGAACATCCAGGTGCACTTCTGCGAACTTCAGATGTTCTGAAATGTTGGTTTTTTGGAAAGCAGTGTCTTCTTCTGTGGTGGTTCTATATGTATATATATGTATATATGTCTTCTTCTGTGGTGGTTCTATATGTATATATATGTATATATATCTTCTTCTGTGGTGGTTCTATATGTATATATATGTATATATATCTTCTTCTGTGGTGGTTCTATATGTATATATATGTATATATATCTTCTTCTGTGGTGGTTCTATATGTATATATATCTTCTTCTGTGGTGGTTCTATATGTATATATATGTATATATATATCTTCTTCTGTGGTGGTTCTATATGTATATATATGTATATATATCTTCTTCTGTGGTGGTTCTATATGTATATATATATGTATATATATCTTCTTCTGTGGTGGTTCTATATGTATATATATGTATATATGTCTTCTTCTGTGGTGGTTCTATATGTATATATATGTATATATATCTTCTTCTGTGGTGGTTCTATATGTATATATATGTATATATATCTTCTTCTGTGGTGGTTCTATATGTATATATATGTATATATATCTTCTTCTGTGGTGGTTCTATATGTATATATATGTATATATATCTTCTTCTGTGGTGGTTCTATATGTATATATATGTATATATATCTTCTTCTGTGGTGGTTCTATATGTATATATATGTATATATATCTTCTTCTGTGGTGGTTCTATATCTATATATATGTATATATATCTTCTTCTGTGGTGGTTCTATATGTATATATATGTATATATATATATATATCTTCTTCTGTGGTGGTTCTATATGTATATATATATGTATATATATCTTCTTCTGTGGTGGTTCTATATGTATATATATGTATATATATCTTCTTCTGTGGTGTCCTCCCATGAACACCATTCTTGTTTATTGTTTTACATATCGTAGACTCGTCCACAGAGATGTCAGCATGTTCAAGAGGTTTCTGTAAGTCTTTAGCTGACACTCTAGGATTCTTCTTAACCTCATTGAGCATTCTGCACTGTGCTCTTGCAGTCATCTTTGCAGGACGGCCACTCCTAGGGAGAGTAGCAACAGTGCTGAACATTCTCCATTTATAGACAATTTGTCTTACTGTGGACTGATGAACATCAAGGCTTTTAGAGATACTTTTGTAACCCATTCCAGCTTTATGCAAGTCAGTAGTCTTAATCTTAGGTCTTCTGAGATAAGGCAATGCTTCTTGTGAATGGCAAACTCACATTTTGTGTGTTTTTATAAGGCAGGGCAGCTCTAACCAACATCTCCAATCTCGTCTCATTGATTGGATTCCAGGTTAGCTGACTCCTGACTCCAATTTGTTTTTGGAGAAGACATTAGCCTAGGGGGGTTCACATACTTTTTCCAAACTACACTGTGAATGTTTAAATAATGTATTGAAAATAGACAAGAAAATACAATAATTTGTGTTATTCATTTAAGAAGACTGTGTTTGTCTATTGTTGTGACTTAGATGAAGATCAGATAAAATGTTATAACTAATTTATGCAGAAATCCAGGTAATTCCAAAGGGTTCACATACTTTGTCTTGCCAATGTAGTTGTGTGGTCAGTAGTTTTGTGGTAAGTAGTTGTGGTTGGTAGTTGTGGTCAGTAACTGTGTGGTTGTGGTCAATAATTGTGTGGTTGTGGTCAACAGTTGTGTGGTTGTGGTCAGTAGTTGTGTGGTCAGTAACTGTGTGGTTGTGGTCAATAGTTGTGTGGTTGTGGTCAGTAGTTGTGTGGTTGTGATCAGTAGTTGTGTGGTCAGTAGTTGTGTAGTCAGTAAATGTGTGATTGTGGTCAGTAGTTGTGTGGTCAGTAGTTGTGTGATTGTGGTCAGTAGTTGTGTGGTTGTGGTCAGTAACTGTGTGATTGTGGTCAGTAGTTGTGTGGTCAGTAGTTGTGTGGTCAGTAATTGTGTGATTGCGGTCAGGAGTTGTGTGGTTGTGGTCAGTAGTTGTGGTCAATAGTTGAGTGGTCAGTAGTTGTGGTCAGTAACTGTGTGGTTGAGGTCAGTAGTTGTGTGATTGTGGTCAATAGTTGTGTGGTCTGTAGTTGTGTGGTTGTGGTCAGTAGTTGTGTGGTTGTGGTCAGTAGTTGTGTGGTTGTGATCAGTAGTTGTGGTCAGTAGTTGGGTGGTCAGTAGTTGTGGTCAGTAGTTGTGTGGTTGTGGTCAGTAGTTGTGTTGTTGTGGTCAGTAGTTGGGTGGTCAGTAGTTGTGTGGTTGTGGTCAGTAGTTGGGTGGTCAGTAGTTGTGTGGTTGTGGTCAGTAGTTGTGTTGTTGTGGTCAGTAGTTGGGTGGTCAGTAGGTGTGATCAGTAGTTGGGTGGTCAGTAGTTGTGTGGTCAGTAAGTTGTGTAATTGTGGTTGTGTTACAGGTTCTTTGGGCCCTACAGTATGGACGTGGTCACCATCACAGCTTTCAGTGTGGACATTGTTTTCAGTAGTTGTGTGGTCAGTAGTTGTGTGGTCAGTGGTTGTGTGGTCAGTAGTTGTGTGGTCAGTAGTTGTGTGGTTGGTGGTCAGTAGTTGTGGTTGTGTTGCAGGTTCTTTGGGCCCTACAGTATGGACGTGGTCACCAGCACAGCTTTCAGTGTGGACATTGACTCTCTGAACAACCCTTCAGACCCCTTTGTCTCCAACGTCAAGAAGATGCTCAAGTTCGACCTGTTCAACCCACTGTTCCTCCTAGCCGGTGAGACCACACACACACGCATGCGCAGACACACACGGACGCAAAGTTTACTTTTTAATCCGATAAATTTGTATAGCTCTGTATAAGAAGGGTATAAAGTCTGACCCTGGGAATTATAGGCCTGTATCTATCCTCTATGCAACATCAAAATCGTGGAGAGAATTGTACATGAGCAAATGTATGAATATGTTAAACCTGTTTGGGAAAGGGGGCAGTATTGTCTCCTCCGGATGAGAAGCGTGCCCAAAGTAAACTGCCTGATACTCAGGCCCAGAAGGTAGGATATGCATATAATTGGTAGATTTAGATTTAGAAAACACTCTAAAGTTTCTAAAACTGTTAAATGATATGGCAGGCAAAGCCCCGAGGACAAACCATCCCCCAAAAAAGATATTCAGCTTACACTATTTTCAATGGCTAGTACTATCATTATAAGCCCAAGTACTCCCTGATTGCAGTTCCTAGGGCTTCCACTGTTGTTTGACTTGTTTGGAAAAGTTTATTAGTTTGGGATTCATTTTGTATGCATTTTGATGGAGGGAAACTGGATGGATTATTGACTGAAGCGCACCAGCTAAACTGATGTTTTTATGGATATAAAGAAGGACATTATCTAACAAAAGGACCATTTGTGATGTAACTGGGACCTTTTGGAGTGCCAACAGAAGAAGATCATCAAAGGTAAGGCATTTTTTAGATCGCTATTTCTGACTTTCGTGTCGCTCTGGTTGAAATATGTTTTTCATGTGTTGGTATGCGGGGCGCTGTCCTCAGATAATTGCATGGTTTGCTTTTGCAGTAAAGCCTTCTGGAAATCTGACACGGCGGCTGGATTAGAAGTTAAGCTTTATTTTGATGTATTACACTTGTGATTTTATGAAAGTTAAATATTTATAGTAATTTAATTAGAATTTGGCGCTCTGCAATTTCAGAGGATGTTGTCGAGGTGCTCGGCACGGCACGCCATTCCCAAACAGGTTCTAATGTATGATTTTCAGTCGTGTTTTAGAAAAACACTGATTCATGTCTACTTCACTTGACTGACTTCATCAGGAAAGAGATTGATGAGGGAAATCTGTGTGGAATGATACTGCTTGACCTACAGAAGGCCTTTGATACAGTTAACCACTTGTCTCCTAATCTCCAAACTGGAGGCACTGGGGTTAAGCAGTATCCCTCTAGGCTGGGTAAAGTCCTATTTATCAGGAAGGGAGCAAGTAGTAGAGGTTAATGGTTCACTGTCTCAGGCAAAACCAATTAGTTGTGGCGTTCCGCAGGGGAGCGTGCTTGGGCCTCTGCTGTTTTTATTGTATATTAATGATATGAAAGATGCTTGAGATATTAAGCTATATCTGTACTTAGGGAAAACCTGAAGCAATTATTTTTGGATCCAGACCTAAATTGAGTAGGTCCTCTAAAATCAGAGTGGAGTTAGGGTGGTGAGGTGCTGACTACTCAAACCTCTGTTAGCTACTTGGGATGTATCCTTGATGGAAGCTTGGGAGGTGTGAGCATGGCCAATAAGGTGTTAGGGAAGGTGAATGCCAGGACTAAGTTTTTGGCTAGAAAGTCCAAGCTGCTTGATAAGGACTCCATGAAAGTGCTAGCCACTGCCCTCATTCAATGCCATTTTGACTATGCTAGTACTTCCTGGTTTGGGGGCTTACCTAAACTTATGAAGGGGAAGCTCCAGATAGCCCAGAATAAGCTGATCAGGGTAGTGTTGAATGTGAGTCCACGTACTCACTTAGGCAGGAGCTGCTTTCAGGAACTAAACTGGCTGCCTGTTGAGGCTAGGGTTTCCCAGATTAGACTTGGTTTGGTTTACAGAAGTATTTATGGTCCTGGGCCCAGATATCTAAGTGACTACTTTCCTCGTGGATGCACACCAGATCAGGTGTTGCTGATGTGTGCTTATACAGGTTCAGGAGTAATGCTGGGAAAGGTACTTTCTTGTATACTGGAGCCTCAGAATGGAATGAGTTGCCTCTGACTATAAATACAACGTCCTCTCTGGACAGCTTTATGAACAAAGTAAAAATATGTTTAATGTCCTCTGTGCCCATATGAATAACCCCTATGATGTAACTGGAATGATGAGATAGATGTTCTTCTTCTCTGTTTTTGATGAGATAGATGTTCTTCTTCTCTGTTTTTGATGAGATAGATGTTCTTCTTCTCTGTTTTTGATGAGATAGATGTTCTTCTTCTCTGTGTTTGTTTGATTATTTCACAGCCATACCGTGTTGGATCTTGTCTAGTCATCTTGTCTCAAGAGGAACACAATGGAAACAAGTCCCAGACGTTATAGTGTGTTATCCTCCATGATTTAAGAATGGGAATAAGTCCCAGAATTTATTGTGTTTTATCCTCCATGATTTAACAATGGAAATAAGTCCCAGAATGTGTTGTCTGTTATCCTCCATGGTTTAACAATGGAAATAAGTCCCAGAATGTGTTGTCTGTTATCCTCCATGATTTAACAATGGAAATAAGTCCCAGAATGTGTTGTCTGTTATCCTCCATGATTTAACAATGGAAATAAGTCCCAGAATGTGTTGTCTGTTATCCTCCATGATTTAACAATGGAAATAAGTCCCAGAATGTGTTGTCTGTTATCCTCCATGATTTAACAATGGAAATAAGTCCCAGAATGTGTTGTCTGTTATCCTCCATGATTTAACAATGGAAATAAGTCCCAGAATGTGTTGTCTGTTATCCTCCATGATTTAACAATGGAAATAAGTCCCAGAATGTGTTGTCTGTTATCCTCCATGATTTAACAATGGAAATAAGTCCCAGAATGTGTTGTCTGTTATCCTCCATGATTTAACAATGGAAATAAGTCCCAGAATGTGTTGTCTGTTATCCTCCATGATTTAACAATGGAAATAAGTCCCAGAATGTGTTGTCTGTTATCCTCCATGATTTAACAATGGAAATAAGTCCCAGAATGTGTTGTCTGTTATCCTCCATGATTTAACAATGGAAATAAGTCCCAGACTGTATAGTGTGTTATCCTCCATGATTTAACAATGGAAATAAGTCCCATAATGTGTTGTCTGTTATCCTCCATGATTTAACAATGGAAATAAGTCCCAGAATGTGTTGTCTGTTATCCTCCATGGTTTTACTCATGTGCATGTATGGCTTTTTCCAGTCTTATGTGTGCTTGTTTTTTAAAATGGTCGAATTAATAAACTAAACTAAAACTTTCTGTAAAACGTTCCTCTCCTCCTCTCCCGCCCTCCCCTCCATTCCTCTCCTCCTCCCCTCCTCTCCTCTTCTCCTCCCCTCCTCTCCTTCTCCAGCTTTGTTTCCCTTCACTGGTCCTATCTTGGAGAAGATGAAGTTTTCTTTCTTCCCGACTGCGGTGACAGACTTCTTTTATGCCTCGCTGGCTAAGATCAAATCTGGACGTGACGCTGGGAACTCAACCGTAAACATGTTTTATATTTATATTTGATTATGTTGTTTGTTTATGTTTGTGATGGTTGTGATTGGACCAGATCCATAAGAATATGTTTGTGTTGGTTGTGATTGGACCAGATCCATAAGAACCTGTTTGTGATGGTTGTGATTGGACCAGATCCATAAGAACCTGTTTGTGATGGTTGTGATTGGACCAGATCCATAAGAATATGATTGTGATGGTTGTGATTGGACCAGATCCATAAGAACCTGTTTGTGATGGTTGTGATTGGACCAGATCCATAAGAACCTGTTTGTGATGGTTGTGATTGGACCAGATCCATAAGAACCTGTTTGTGATGGTTGTGATTGGACCAGATCCATAAGAACCTGTTTGTGATGGTTGTGATTGGACCAGATCCATAAGAACCTGTTTGTGATGGTTGTGATTGGACCAGATCCATAAGAACCTGTTTGTGATGGTTGTGATTGGACCAGATCCATAAGAACCTGTTTGTGATGGTTGTGATTGGACCAGATCCATAAGAACCTGTTTGTGATGGTTGTGATTGGACCAGATCCATAAGAACCTGTTTGTGATGGTTGTGATTGGACCAGATCCATAAGAATATGATTTATATTTGTATTGGAATATTCTGTATTTATTTATTATATAACTAAACCTACGTAACTAGTAATGGACATCAATATGAAACGTCCATATCGATATCTTGTTGGAATTTAAAAATACTATTATTGGGACCCAAATATCTACATTCATATTAGAATCTGTTTGTGTTGGTTGTGATTGGACGAGATCCATTAGAATCTGTTTGTGTTGGTTGTGATTGGTTCAGATACAGTGGAATCTGTTTGTGTTGGATGTGATTGGACAGATTTGACCTCATGTCTTTCTGCTTCCAGAATCGGGTGGATTTCTTACAGCTGATGATCGACTCTCAGAAAGGCAGCGACACAAAGACAGGAGAGGAACAGACTAAAGGTACCTGCCGAACAAACACCTGGAAACGATTGTTACAAACACACACCTGGGAACTACTGTTACACACAACTGGAATCTCTCTCTCTCCTTTCCTCTCCCTCTCTCCCTCCACAGGACTGACTGATCACGAGATATTGTCTCAGGCCATGATCTTCATCTTCGCCGGCTACGAGACCAGCAGCAGTACTATGAGTTTCCTGGCCTATAACCTGGCAACCAACCCCCATGTCATGACCAAACTGCAGGGGGAGATAGATACTGTGTTCCCCAACAAGGTAACCCCCACACCATGACCAAACTGCAGGAGGAGATAGATACTGTGTTGCCCAACAAGGTAACCCCCACACCATGACCAAACTGCAGGAGGAGATAGATACTGTGTTCCCCAACAAGGTAATCCCCACACCGTGACCAAACTGCAGGAGGAGATAGATAATGTGTGGTGATAGATATTGTGATTTGTGTGTGTATCCCCGGTGTCAGATGGGGTGAGGTACTGATTTGTATGTAACCACGGTGCAGGCTCCAATCCAGTACGAAGCTCTGATGCAGATGGACTATTTGGACTGTGTGTTGAACGAGTCTCTGAGACTGTACCCCATCTCCCCGCGACTGGAGAGGGTCGCCAAGAAGACGGTGGAGATCAACGGCATCGTCATCCCCAAAGACTGCATTGTCCTGGTTCCCACGTGGACCCTCCATCGTGACCCAGAGATCTGGTCTGACCCTGAGGAGTTCAAACCAGAGAGGTACTGGACTGCACCGTAACCACAATCCAACCACAACACAACCTTAATACAACAATAACACAACCACAAATCAACTACAATACTATGTGTAATGTGTCTGCCCTCCCCCTGTCCAGGTTTAGTAAGGAGAACAAGGAGTCTATTGATCCGTACACGTACATGCCATTTGGGGCGGGGCCCAGGAACTGTATCGGGATGCGCTTCGCCCTGATCATGATCAAACTGGCCATGGTCGAGATCCTCCAGAGTTTCACTTTCTCCATCTGCGACGAGACCGAGGTGAGGCGCTCACCTGAGCAGACAGAATATGACATCAACAAACATCAGTATCTGTTTCAGCATAGTCAGCACCTGTTTTAGCATGGTCACCACCTGTTTTACATGGTCACCGCCTGTTTAACATGGTCACCGCCTGTTTAACATGGTCACCGCCTGTTTAACATGGTCACCGCCTGTTTAACATGGTCACCGCCTGTTTTAACATGGTCACCACCTGTTTTTAACATGGACCCTTTTTAACATGGTCGCCACCTGTTTTAACATGGGCCCTTAAATGGTCACCGCCTGTTTTAACATGGTCACCGCCTGTTTTAACATGGTCACCACCTGTTTTAACATGGTCACCGCCTGTTTTAACATGGTCACCACATGGTTTAACATGGACCTGTTTTAACATGGTCAGCATCTGTTTTAACATGGACCTGTTTTAGCATGGTCGCCACCTGTTTTATATGTTCAGCACCTGTTTTAACATGGACCTGTTTTAACATGGTCAGCACCTGTTTTAACATGGTCAGCACCTGGTTTAACATGGTCACCACCTGTTTTAACATGGTCACCACCTGTTTAAACATGGTCATCGCCTGTTTAAACATGGTCATCGCCTGTTTAACATGGTCGCCGCCTGTGTTAACATGGTCACCGCCTGTTTTAACATGGTCACCGCCTGTTTAACATGGTCACCGCCTGTTTTAACCTGTTTTAACATGGTCACCACCTTTTTTAACATGGTCACCACCTGTTTTTACATGGGCCTGTTTTTAACATGGACCCCTTTTAACATGGTCACCACCTGTTTTAACATGGTCACCACATGGTTTAACATGGACCTGGTTTAACATGGTCAGCACCTGTTTTAACATGCTCGCCGCCTGTTTTACATTGTCAGCACCAGTTTTAACATGGTCACCGCCTGTTTTAACATGGTCACCACATGGTTTAACATGGACCTGGTTTAACATGGTCAGCACCTGTTTTAACATGGTCACCACCTGTTTTACAATGTCAGCACCAGTTTTAACATGGTCACCACCTGTTTTATATGGTCAGCACCTGTTTTAACATGGACCTGTTTTAGCATGGTCACCACCTGTTTTAACATGGTCACCAACTGTTTAGCATGGTCACCACCTGTTTTAGCATGGTCACCACCTGTTTTATATGGTCAGCACCTGTTTTAACATGGACCTGTTTTAACATGGTCACCACCTGTTTTAACATGGTCAACACCTGTTTTAACATGGTCAGCACCTGGTTTAACATGGACCTGTTTTAGCATGGTCACCACCTGTTTTAACATGGACCTGTTTTTACATGGTCACCACCTGTTTTAAGATGGACACCACCTGTTTTAACATCGACCCCACCTGTTTTAACATGGTCACCACCTGTTTTAACATGGTCACCACCTGTATTAACATGGACCTGTTTTTACATGGACCTGTTTTAATATGGACCTGTTTTACATGGTCACCACCTGTTTTAACATGGTCACCACCTGTTTTACATGGTCACCACCTGTTTTAACATGGTCACCACATGGTTTAACATGAACCTGTTTTAACATGGTCAGCACCTGTTTTACATTGTCAGCACCAGTTTTAGCATTGTCACCACCTGTTTTAACATGGTCACCACCTGTTTTAACATGGTGACCACCTGTTTTAACATGGTCACCACCTGTTTTAACATGGACCTGTTTTAACATGGTCACCACCTGTTTTTACATGGACCTGTTTTAACATGGTCACCACCTGTTTTAACATGGTCACCACCTGTTTTAACATGGCCAGCACCTGTTTTAACATGGTCAGCGCCTGTTTTAGCATGGACCTGTTTTAACATGGACCTGTTTTAACATGGTCACCAACTGTTTAACTCGGTCAACACCCGTTTTAACATGGACCTGTTTTAACATGGACCTGTTTTAACATGGTCACCACCTGTTTTAGCATGGTCACCACCTGTTTTAGCATGGTCACCACCTGTTTTAGCATGGTCACCACTTGTTTTAGCATGGTCACCACCTGTTTTAGCATGGTCACCACCTGTTTTTACATGGATCTGTTTTAGCATGGACCAGTTTTAACATGGACCTGTTTTACATGGTCACCACCTGTTTACATGGACCTGTTTTAACATGGACCTGTTTTAACATGGACCTGTTTTAACATGGACCTGTTTTAACATGGACCTGTTTTAACATGGACCTGTTTTAACATGGACACCACCTGTTTTAGCATGGTCACCACCTGTTTTAGCATGGTCACCACCTGTTTTAGCATGGACCTGTTTTAAAATGGTCAGCACCTGTTTTAACATGTTCTCCTCCTGTTTAACATGGTCACCACCTGTTTTAACATGGACCTGTTTTTACATGGTCACCACCTGTTTTAACATGGTCACCACCTGTTTTAGCATGGTCACCACCTGTTTTAGCATGGTCACCACTTGTTTTAGCATGGTCACCACCTGTTTTAACATTGTCACCACCTGTTTTATATGGTCAGCACCTGTTTTAACATGGACCTGTTTTAGCATGGTCACCACCTGTTTTAACATGGTCACCAACTGTTTAGCATGGTCACCACCTGTTTTAGCATGGTCACCACCTGTTTTAGCATGGTCACCACCTGTTTTAACATGGACCTGTTTTAACATGGTCACCACCTGTTTTAACATGGTCAACATCTGTTTTAACATGGTCAGCACCTGGTTTAACATGGACCTGTTTTAGCATGGTCACCACCTGTTTTAACGTGGACCTGTTTTTACATGGTCACCACCTGTTTTAAGATGGACACCACCTGTTTTAACATCGACCCCACCTGTTTTAACATGGTCACCACCTGTTTTAACATGGTCACCACCTGTATTAACATGGACCTGTTTTTACATGGACCTGTTTTAATATGGACCTGTTTTACATGGTCACCACCTGTTTTAACATGGTCACCACCTGTTTTACATGGTCACCACCTGTTTTAACATGGTCACCACATGGTTTTACATGAACCTGTTTTAACATGGTCAGCACCTGTTTTACATTGTCAGCACCAGTTTTAGCATTGTCACCACCTGTTTTAACATGGTCACCACCTGTTTTAACATGGTGACCACCTGTTTTAACATGGTCACCACCTGTTTTAACATGGACCTGTTTTAACATGGTCACCACCTGTTTTAACATGGTCACCACCTGTTTTAACATGGTCAGCGCCTGTTTTAGCATGGACCTGTTTTAACATGGACCTGTTTTAACATGGTCACCAACTGTTTAACTCGGTCAACACCCGTTTTAACATGGACCTGTTTTAACATGGACCTGTTTTAACATGGTCACCACCTGTTTTAGCATGGTCACCACCTGTTTTAGCATGGTCACCACCTGTTTTAGCATGGTCACCACTTGTTTTAGCATGGTCACCACCTGTTTTAGCATGGTCACCACCTGTTTTTACATGGATCTGTTTTAGCATGGACCAGTTTTAACATGGACCTGTTTTACATGGTCACCACCTGTTTACATGGACCTGTTTTAACATGGACCTGTTTTAACATGGACCTGTTTTAACATGGACCTGTTTTAACATGGACCTGTTTTAACATGGACACCACCTGTTTTAGCATGGTCACCACCTGTTTTAGCATGGTCACCACCTGTTTTAGCATGGACCTGTTTTAAAATGGTCAGCACCTGTTTTAACATGTTCTCCTCCTGTTTAACATGGTCACCACCTGTTTTAACATGGACCTGTTTTTACATGGTCACCACCTGTTTTAACATGGTCACCACCTGTTTTAGCATGGTCACCACCTGTTTTAGCATGGTCACCACTTGTTTTAGCATGGTCACCACCTGTTTTAACATGGTCACCACCTGTTTTAACATGGACCTGTTTTTACATGGTCACCACCTGTTTTAACATGGTCACCACCTGTTTTAGCATGGTCACCACCTGTTTTAGCATGGTCACCACTTGTTTTAGCATGGTCACCACCTATTTTAACATGTCACCACCTGTTTTAACATGGACATGTTTTAACATGGTCAGCACCTGTTTTAACATGGATCTGTTTTAACATGGTCACCACCTGTTTTAACATGGTCACCACCTGTTTTAACATGGACCCCACCTGTTTTAACATGGTCACCACCTGTTTTAACATGGACCCCACCTGTTTTAACATGGTCACCACCTATTTTAGCATGGTCACCACCTGTTTTAGCATGGTCACCACCTGTTTCAACATGGACCTGTTTTAACATGGTCACCACCTGTTTTAACATGGTCACCACCTGTTTTAACATGGTCACCACCTGTTTTAACATGGGCCCCACCTGTTTTAACATGGTCACCACCTGTTTTAACATGGACCCCACCTGTTTTAACATGGACCCCACCTGTTTTAACATGGTCACCACCTGTTTTAGCATGGTCACCACCTGTTTCAACATGGACCTGTTTTAACATGGTCACCACCTGGTTTAACATGGTCACCACCTGTTTTAACATGGTCACCACCTGTTTTAACATGGTCACCACCTGTTTTAACATGGTCACCACCTGTTTTAACATGGTCACCACCTGTTTTTACATGGTCACCACCTGGTTTAACATGGACCTGTTTTAACATGGTCAGCACCTGTTTTAACATGGTCAGCACCTGTTTTAACATGGTCAGCACCTGTTTAACATGGTCACCACCTGTTTTAGCATGTCACCACCTGTTTTAACATGGACATGTTTTAACATGGTCAGCACCTGTTTTAACATGGATCTGTTTTAACATGGTCACCACCTGTTTTAACATGGTCACCACCTGTTTTAACATGGACCCCACCTGTTTTAACATGGTCACCACCTGTTTTAACATGGACCCCACCTGTTTTAACATGGTCACCACCTATTTTAGCATGGTCACCACCTGTTTTAGCATGGTCACCACCTGTTTCAACATGGACCTGTTTTAACATGGTCACCACCTGTTTTAACATGGTCACCACCTGTTTTAACATGGTCACCACCTGTTTTAACATGGGCCCCACCTGTTTTAACATGGTCACCACCTGTTTTAGCATGGTCACCACCTGTTTTAACATGGTCACCACCTATTTTAGCATGGTCACCACCTGTTTTAGCATGGTCACCACCTGTTTCAACATGGACCTGTTTTAACATGGTCACCACCTGTTTTAACATGGTCACCACCTGTTTTAACATGGTCACCACCTGTTTTAACATGGTCACCACCTATTTTAGCATGGTCACCACCTGTTTTAGCATGGTCACCACCTGTTTCAACATGGACCTGTTTTAACATGGTCACCACCTGGTTTAACATGGTCACCACCTGTTTTAACATGGTCACCACCTGTTTTAACATGGTCACCACCTGTTTTAACATGGTCACCACCTGTTTTAACATGGTCACCGCCTGTTTTTACATGGTCACCACCTGGTTTAACATGGACCTGTTTTAACATGGTCAGCACCTGTTTTAACATGGTCAGCACCTGTTTTAACATGGTCAGCACCTGTTTAACATGGTCAGCACCTGTTTTAACATGGATCTGTTTTAACATGGTCACCACCTGTTTTAACATGGTCACCACCTGTTTTAACATGGACCCCACCTGTTTTAACATGGTCACCACCAGTTTTAACATGGACCCCACCTGTTTTAACATGGTCACCACCTATTTTAGCATGGTCACCACCTGTTTTAGCATGGTCACCACCTGTTTCAACATGGACCTGTTTTAACATGGTCACCACCTGTTTTAACATGGTCACCACCTGTTTTAACATGGTCACCACCTGTTTTAACATGGTCACCACCTGTTTTAACATGGTCACCGCCTGTTTTTACATGGTCACCACCTGTTTTAACATGGTCACCACCTGTTTTAACATGGTCACCACCTGTTTTAACATGGTCACCGCCTGTTTTTACATGGTCACCACCTGGTTTAACATGGACCTGTTTTAACATGGTCAGCACCTGTTTTAACATGGTCAGCACCTGTTTTAACATGGTCAGCACCTGTTTAACATGGTCAGCACCTGTTTAACATGGTCAGCATCTGGTTGAACATTTTCTGTTATTCTCTATAGATCCTTTTGGAGATGGACAACCAGGGTTATGTTCTGTTATTTCGTTCTTTATAGATCCCTCTGGAGATGGACAACCAGGGTCTGCTGATGCCCAAACGACCAATCAAACTGAGGCTGGAGGCCCGTAGAAACACCCCTAGCAACACCACCGCTACCACTCTGAAGAGTCCAACAACGTGACCAAATGCAGGAGCACCCTACCCTGGAGTACCTCTCTCTCTCTCTCTCTTCCCCTCTCCCCCCACACAAAAGGGCTTTAGTACAGACAGAAATACTTCTCACACCGCTAATGAAAATTTCTGGGATCTTTTATTTCAGCTCATGAAACATTTTTGTTCAACAGCCTCTCTATCTATCTATCTTTCTGTCGATCGGCTACTGAACATTCAGTCCTTATCCTATCCCTGCTATAGGCTGCTGAATATTCAGGCTGGGATTCAATAGGCTACTTAATTAATATAACATGATATTAAGACTGCATTCACAATGAATGTTCAGTTCAGTCAGATCAATCAGAAATTACATTTAAAATGGCACATAGCTGACAAAGTGCTGGGATTGAATCCTGGTCTCAGTCTCATGCTTGGTTTGAGTAAGACTCAGAAACCCATGTCCACCAGATAAAATAGATAGTAATACTATGGATGCATTAGAGGTACATGTCTTGTTAAAGTTAGACACCAGGGGGTAGTAATCCATGGCATGATGTCATGTCTGGATCATGCACACTACTGGCTGGTGGCTGGAATTTTCCTAGAATGTAGAACTCTAGCTGGTGTTCTCTAGAACTGTACTCTCATTCTGTTCCTCTGGGTGTTCTGCTGTCCAGTCATTCCAAAATAGAATCTTTACTGTCTGTTGAGATGATCCCTGCAGCTGCTTGGTTTTAACTTTAATCATCACAAACCAATAAAATCATCACACTAATGAACACGGTCGTCTGTGTATTTATTAACATTCATAAGACAAAACTTAAGACACAAACACAAACAAATATACATGAGAACAATCAATATAGATTGATTTGTGTTATTTATCAAGACATACTGTATTTATAATTTCATTCAGCTAGGCCTAATTGTAGTGTTACGACCTTGGTCATCCACACACGTCTCTTTTCAGATCCCAATACTGCCCCTGTGTGGCTGTTGGATGTAAATACACAGCCCAAATCCCATTACAAACTATTAATCCACTTTCCACATTTTACAGCTCTTGTACATTCTGCATTCATAAAAACAGTGCAGATAATCTCTGGTTGCGAAATTCACCCCCTTCACATAGAGCAAAGTTCACCTCCACACAGAGCAAAGTTCACCTCCTTCACATGGAGCAAAGTTCACCTCCTTCACATGGAGCAAAGTTCACCTCCTTCACATGGAGCAAAGTTCACCCCCTTCACATAGAGCAAAGTTCACCCCCTTCACATAGAGCAAAGTTCACCCCCTTCACATAGAGCAAAGTTCACCCCCTTCACATAGAGCAAAGTTCACCCCCTTCACATAGAGCAAAGTTCACCCCCTTCACATGGAGCAAAGTTCACCCCCTTCACATGGAGCAAAGTTCACCCCCTTCACATGGAGCAAAGTTCACCCCCTTCACATGGAGCAAAGTTCACCCCCTTCACATGGAGCAAAGTTCACCCCCTTCACATGGAGCAAAGTTCACCCCCTTCACATGGAGCAAAGTTCACCCCCTTCACATGGAGCAAAGTTCACCCCCTTCACATAGAGCAAAGTTCACCCCCTTCACATAGAGCAACGTTCACCCCCTTCACATAGAGCAAAGTTCACCCCCTTCACATAGAGCAAAGTTCACCCCCTTCACATAGAGCAAAGTTCACCCCCTTCACATGGAGCAAAGTTCACCCCCTTCACATGGAGCAAAGTTCACCCCCTTCACATGGAGCAAAGTTCACCCCCTTCACATGGAGCAAAGTTCACCCCCTTCACATGGAGCAAAGTTCACCCCCTTCACATGGAGCAAAGTTCACCCCCTTCACATGGAGCAAAGTTCACCTCCTTCACATAGAGCAAAGTTCATCTCCTTCACACAGAGCAAAGTTCACCTCCTTCACATAGAGCAAAGTTCACCCCCTTCACATAGAGCAAAGTTCACCCCCTTCACATAGAGCAAAGTTCACCCCCTTCACATAGAGCAAAGTTCACCCCCTTCACATGGAGCAAAGTTCACCCCCTTCACATGGAGCAAAGTTCACCCCCTTCACATGGAGCAAAGTTCACCCCCTTCACATGGAGCAAAGTTCACCCCCTTCACATGGAGCAAAGTTCACCTCCTTCACATAGAGCAAAGTTCATCTCCTTCACACAGAGCAAAGTTCACCTCCTTCACATAGAGCAAAGTTCACCTTCATATTCCGATACTAAACAAACAGTGATCAGCTCAAATTAAAAACAATTTCTGGTTCTGACCCAGAACCAATGCCATGTGTCACGTACATGTCATCCGGTTTCTGGAACCGAGTATTAGCCCTCTCCCTTCCAAGGGCAGAGTCTGTTCAGTACCTTTTGAGGAAAGAAAGGAATCAGAAAAACATTTTGAATCAGATAATCTTGCAGCTCATTGGAACACCAGGATCACATCTTACGTCGTACTTCTAGTGCCATCTTGTTTATTACCTTTTTTAAAGTAATCTATGGCCTTATTTAGGATCGTTAAGACCAACTTCTACTATACTATATAAAACAAATTATTAGAATAACAGTGTGGTTTCACATAACTATTTTGGAAATAGTTTGCCTTTAAACGGAAGCAAACGTAACGAAACAGTTTAGTTCTTAAACGTTAAACTGTTTCCGTAATGAATATGCCCCTGCTCTCTCTGTCAATCATTCACCATCCCTCCCTGCTTTGCTTTCACCTCTCACACAGTCTCCCTCTAATCTCCTTATTGCGAGTGTGTGTTGTGAACAACATTTGCTTGAGCAACAATAGTAGAATCGGCTGTTCAGGTTCAAAATAAAAGTTGCCCATTGAAACTGATGCAAACAGATATAGATTGTGGAATCGTGCGACGATTGGACATTTTAATCAGTCCCTCCAGGTGTCGAAGGTGTCGAAGATCGCATAGTTCAATGCAAAATCAACCAATCAGTGCATATTGCGCGAGTGCTCGCACTTTTGACCAAGCCTCTCACTATTAGTGCATAAAATGATCCAATCAAAAGCGGCTTCGTAATTTTGACCAATTATTACAGTGGAAAATGGCCCAAAATGTATTCTGCTTAAAATCATCCTAAAACTGAGCACATATGACTTTTTATTGAATGAAATTAATGTGAAAAGAAGTTTGGAATATGTTATATGAACTCAACGTAAACAATAATTAGTTAATTTGACAATCTGTTGAAATTTCACTGTATAGTTTTCAGGACTGCATTGTACAACAGCCTTATGGATCCTGGGTTCATGACATATCGTACCAGCCTTATGGATCCTGGGTTCATTACAGGGGGTACCAGCCTTATGGATCCTGGGTTCATGACATATTGTACCAGCCTTATGGATCCTGGGTTCATGACATATCGTACCAGCCTTATGGATCCTGGGTTCATGACATGGGGTACCAGCCTTATGGATCCTGGGTTCATGACATATCGTACCAGCCTTATGGATCCTGGGTTCATTACAGGGGGTACCAGCCTTATGGATCTTGGGTTCATGACATGGGGTACCAGCCTTATGGGTCTTGGGTTCATGACATGGGGTACCAGCCATATGGATCCTGGGTTCATGACATATCGTACCAGCCTTATGGATCCTGGGTTCATGACATATCGTACCAGCCTTATGGATCCTGGGTTCATGACATATCATACCAGCCTTATGGATCTTGGGTTCATGACATGGGGTACCAGCCTTATGGATCCTGGGTTCATGACATGGGGTACCAGCCTTATGGATCCTGGGTTCATGACATGGGGTACCAGCCTTATAGATCTTGGGTTCATGACATATCGTACCAGCCTTATAGATCTTGGGTTCATGACATATCGTACCAACCTTATGGATCCTGGGTTCATGACATATCGTACCAGCCTTATGGGTCTTGGGTTCATGACATATCGTACCAGCCTTATGGATCCTGGGTTCATGACATATCGTACCAGCCTTATGGATCCTGGGTTCATGACATATCGTACCAGCCTTATGGATCCTGGGTTCATAACAGGGGGTACAGCCTTATGGATCCTGGGTTCATGACATGGGGTACCAGCCTTATGGATCCTGGGTTCATGACATATCGTACCAGCCTTATGGATCCTGGGTTCATGACATGGGGTACCAGCCTTATGGATCCTGGGTTCATGACATGGGGTACCAGCCTTATGGATCCTGGGTTCATGACATATCGTACCAGCCTTATGGATCCTGGGTTCATGACATGGGGTACCAGCCTTATGGATCCTGGTTCATGACATATCGTACCAGCCTTATGGCTCCTGGGTTCATGACATGGGGTACCAGCCTTATGGATCTTGGGATCATGACATGGGGTACCAGCCTTATGGGTCTTGGGATCATGACATGGGGTACCAGCCTACTCATTGACACCCACAGATTACAATTATAAAGAGTTTACACAAATATTACAATCGCGGCTCTTATTGCAGGACTTTAACGGCCTCATATTTTAATGTACAGCCTTACCTATGTAATTCAGAGGTGATTTCCCACAGGTAAAGTCCTGCAATTAAAGCTACGACGCCAATATTTGTGTAAACTCTTCACATTTCATGGACCCAAGATCCAGAGGTAACGCTGTACAGTGCAATAGAAGTCTGTTTCAATGCAATTCTAATACAGCCACAGTGGGACTTCAACTATCTTTCGTGTGTCAAATTAACTTCTTAATGTCTTTTGTTTAATTTATGTAACAACATTCTAACCCTGTTCAGCATCTTGTCCAAATATGGCATTATATCCACTATTTTTATCCATTTGCATCAGTTTCAGTATGGGACTTTTATTTTGAAGGAGAAACGCAAATTACATTGTTGCTCATCCTTATTCTAGCAAACATCACACAGGTGCTTTTCCGACGGGATACAATAATAACTTGTACGGTCTCAAACAGAGTACGGAGAAGAGCAGCGGTCGGTAGTCGAGATCTGCTGCGTCGCAGAAGAATCACACTAAAACCTGATCAGAAAAAAACAACTCAAAATCTGTCAGACCATCGGAGAAGTGAACTCGAACGAGCCTGAGAGGAAACGGAGCCTTTGTTTTCAGAAGCAGCAGGGAGCCGAACCGGAGGAAAGATGATGAGTTTTCTGCCATACTTCTCCGCTGAGACCTGGACCCTCCTGGCCCTCCTCATCACCCTCATTGTAGTGTAAGGACTTACATCAAATCAAATGTTATTTGTCACATTTATCGTAGTTAACCAGTGTAGACTAACAGTGAAATGCTTAGTTAGGGGTCATTTTCCAGCAATGCAAGATAAGATATATATATTGTATAGTTCTCTAGAACATACTGGTAGTTAACGTGTGTGTGTGTGTGCGTGTGTCTGTGCGTGTGTGTGTGTGTGTGTGTGTGTGTGTGTGGTGTGTGGTGTGTGTGTGTGTGTGTGTGTGTGTGTGTGTGTGTGTGTGTGTGTGTGTGTGTGTGTGTGTGTGTGTGTGTGTGTGTGTGTGTGTGTGTGTGTGTGTGTACAGGTACGGGTACTGGCCCTATGGTGTATTCACTAAGATGGGTATCCCTGGTCCCAAACCCCTACCTTACTTTGGCACAATGTTGGAGTATAGAAAGGTTAGTACCCATTCAGAATAAATATCTCTCTCATATTTTAAACAACAGTGTTATTTTTCTCCTATGTAAAACAATACATTGAGAAGGAAAAAGAGGACTAGACTGTTGTTTTAACAATAGATAAATACAAGGTCATATGAGACTTGATCAGTCTAGAAGTTGTGTTCCTTGACCCTGGGGGACCATAGATAATAACAAACCCTCCTCAACTCTCACCTGTTTCAGGTGTGTTCTCTGTTCAGTTGTAGGACACACCTACACGACCTCCTAGGGCATGAATCAGCTGTTTTCTGTCTCTCTTTCTCTCTTTCTCTCTCTCTCTCTCTCTCTCTCTCTCTCTCTCTCTCTTTCTCTCTGCAGGGTTTCACTAACTTTGACACAGAGTGCTTTCAGAAGTACGGGAGAATCTGGGGGTGAGTTCAGTTGGCTGTACCGTACTAGGATGACTCACAACTGTACTATGCTTTTTCGCTTCTATTCATCACCTGCTGGAGCTGTCATGTGACCATGAGGAATGGTAGTAACATTATCAACAACAACCCGACTAACTAACTCTCTACTGCTGTCTCTCTACCTCTCTCTACCTCTCTCTCTAACTCTCTACTGCTGTCTCTCTACCTCTCTCTCTCTCCCTCTCTCTCTACCTCTCTCTACCTGTCATGTGACCATGAGGTAGTAACATTATCAACCAGAATGTTGTTTAATATCAACCACGACCCGACTGTTTTCTTTGTAGTTTTATAAGAGGTGGTTAAATGTGTGGGTTTCCATGGTTACTTTCTAAATTTAATCCGTTACTAATTTACCTGTCCAACATTACCCCAAACTCAGTAGCGTAATCTGATTACATTCAGTTACTAGTTTTACCTGTCCTACATTACAATGTCATTGAGAAAACAAAGAAGTGTCAAAGATATTTTTTTTCTCGCAAACATCCTTTTCTGATTATAATATTTTTTGTTAATGTAACAGATTACAGTTAACGTTTAAAAAAATCTATCTTCTTTACATGTAATCAGTTACTCCCCAACCCTGTGTGTTTCTCCTCTGTGCTCTATGATGGGAGGCAGTCTGTTCTGTGTATCATATAGGTGTATATATATAGTGGTTAAAGCCAGGTGTGTTTCTCCTCTGTGAAGGACCTATGATGAGAGGCAGCCTGTTCTGTGTATTATGTAGGTGTGTATATAGAGGCAGCCTGTTCTGTGTACCATGTAGGTGTGTATATATAGTGGTTAAAGCCAGGTGTGTTTCTCCTCTGTGAAGGATCTATGATGGGAGGCAGTCTGTTCTGTGTACCATGTAGGTGTATATATAGTGGTTAAAGCCAGGTGTGTTTCTCCTCTGTGAAGGATCTATGATGGAAGGCAGTCTGTTCTGTGTACCATAAAGCCAGGTGTGTTTCTCCTCTGTGAAGGATCTATGATGGAAGGCAGTCTGTTCTGTGTACCATAAAGCCAGGTGTGTTTCTCCTTTGTGAAGGATCTATGATGGGAGGCAGCCTGTTCTGTGTACCATGGACAAAAGCATAATCAAGACCGTCCTGATTAAAGAGTGTAACAACATCTTCACCAACCGCAGGGTGAGACAAACATACAAACAAACACACATACACACGCACACACACACACACATCCCCCTAATAATAATCTGAATAATTATAATCCTAACATTATGACTGATATTATTAATACATTATTTGTGACATTCATTATTCATACATTTTAAAGTATATTATGTAAATAAGGTTATCAATATTCAATCGTATAATTAACACGTGTTATCATTGTAACTGTTCTCCATGTTTTAGAACTTACGTCTGAATGGCGAGATGTTTGATTCGTTGTTCGTTGCCGAGGACGATACGTGGAGACGGATCCGCAGTGTCCTCTCACCTTCCTTTACCTCTGGACGACTGAAAGAGGTAGAACCATCCCTCCATCTCTCCCTTTCTGCTTTATCAACTTGTTATAAATGCTTTATAGCTTGTTATAAACTCTTTAGTGCTTGTTATAAATCCATTATAACTTGTTATAAACTCTTAACTGATTATAGCTTGTTACAAACACATATTTAGCAGTTATGGATGTAGTGAAATGTTTCTGTTCCTGGCTCCAACAGTGCAGTAATATCAAACAAGACACAACAATACACACAAGTCTAAAAGTAAAATAATGGAATTAAGAAATATAGAAATATTAGGATGAGCAATGTCAAAGTCTGGAGTATAAAATTATAAATATAAGTATATATTTTTTAAATAGATTTTACCTTTATTTAACTGGGCAAGTCAGTTATGAACAAATTCTTATTTACAATGACGGTGTAAGAACAGTGGGTTAACTGTCTTGTTTTTAGTGGCAGAACAACTGATTTGTACCTTGTCAGCTCGGGGATTCGATCTAGCAACCTTCCGGTTACTAGTCCAACGTCCTAACCACTAGGTTACCTGCCTCCCCTAATGTGATGTGATATATATACATTATGGACATTATGTTGATAGAATATATAGCAAATCTGTAGAATACATGGATAGAATTGTATACAGTTGAAGTTGGAAGTTTACATGCACTTAGGTTGGAGTCATGAACATCTCTGGGGGACGTGGGATGGTAGGAGTCCCAGCTGACCAACATCCAGTGAAATTCTCAGTTTTTTTCACCTGCCATATCAGTTATTTTATACTCACAGACATTATGTTTTGGAAACTTTAGCGTGTATTCTATCCAAATCTACCAATTATATGCTTGTCCTAGCTTCTGTGCCTGAGTAACAGGCAGTTTACTTTGGCCTCGCTTTGCATGCAGATGTCAAAATACTGCCCCCCAGTGAAGTTAAAACTCGTTTTTCAACCACTCTACAAATTTCTTGTTCACGGACTATAGTTTTCTCAAGTCGGTTAGGACATCTACTTTGTGAAAGACACAAGTAATTTTTCCAACGATTGTTTACAGACAGATTATTTCACTTATACGCAGCCTTCATACCGCTCAGGATGGAGACACGTTCTGTCTCCTAGAGATGAACACAATTTGGTGCAAATCAAGCCTAGAACAACAGCAAAGGCCCTTGTGAAGATGCTGGAGGAAACAGGTGCAAAAGTATCTATATCCACAGTAAAATGTGTCCTAAATCGACATAACCTGAAAGGCCGCTCAGCAAGGAAGAAGCCACTGCTCCAAAACCGCCATAAAAATGCCAGACTACGGTTTGCAACTGCACATGGGGACAAAGGTTGTACTTTTAGAGAAATATCCTCAGATCTGATTAAACAAAAATAGAACTGTTTGGCCATAATCACCATCGTTGTGTTTGAAGGAAAAAGGGGGAGGCTTGCAAGCTGAAGAACACCATCCCAACTGTGAAGCACGGGGGGTGGCAGCATCATGTTGTGGGGGTGCTTTGCTTCATGAGGGACTGGTGCACTTCACAAAATAGATGGCACCATGAGGAACAAACATTATGTGGATATATTGAAGCAACATCTCAAGACATCAATCAGAAAGTTAATGCTTGGTCGCAAATGGGTATTCCAAATGGACAATGACCCCAAGCATACCTCCAAAGTTGTTTCTGACCCACTGGGAATGTATGAAAGAAATAAAAGCTGAAATAAATCATTCTCTCTACTATTATTCTGACATTTCACATTCTTAAAATGAAGTGGTGATCCTAACTGACCTAATTCAGGGAATATTTAAACTGAGTTTAAATGTATATACAGCAATAGCTAGCCTTGACTAGAAACAGTATATACAGTGCATTCAGAAAGTATTCACTCTCTCTCTCTCTCTCTCTCTCTCTCTCTCTCTCTCTCTGTCTCAAATCTTGCTGCTGTGATGGCACACTGTGGTATTTCACACAGTAGATCAAAATCGGGCTTGTATCTGTGTAATCTAAGGGAAATATGTGTCTCTAATATGGTCATATATTGTGCAGGAGCATAGGAAGTGCAGCTCAGTTTCCACCTCATTTTGTGGGCAGTGTGCACATAGCCAGTCTTCTCTTGAGAGCCAGGTCTGCCTACGACGGCCTTTCTCAATAGCAAGGCTATGCTCACTGAGTCTGTACATAGTCAAAGCCATCCTTAAGTTTGGGGCAGTCACAGTGGTCAGGTATTATGCCACTGTGTAGTCTCTGTTTAGGGCCAAATAGCATTCTAGTTTGCTCTGTTTTTTATTAATTCTTTCCATCTCTCTCTCACTCTCTACCTCTCTACCTCTACCCTCTCTCTACCTCTGTTCTCTCTACCTCTCTCTCTACCTCTCTACCTCCACCCTCTCTCTCTCTCTTTCTCTCTCTACCTCTCTCTATCTCTCTCTCTCTCTCCTCTAGATGTTTGGTATCATGAAGCAACACTCTGCTAACCTGCTGAACGCAATGAAGAAGCAGGCAGATAAAGACCAGACCATCGAAGTGAAGGAGTGAGCCCTGATTCCTAACCGCTGGCTATTCATTTAACTCTAGTTCTTGAACTGCATTCTTGGTTAAGGGCTTGTAAGTAAGCATTTCACAGTTAGGTTGTATTCGGCGCATGTGACAAATACATTTGATTTCATTTAGTTGTGTGGTTGTGGTCAGCAGTTCTGTATTCAGTAGTTGTTGCCAGTAGTTGTGTGGTGAGTAGTTGTGTGGTCAGTAGTTGCGGTCAGTAGTCGTGTAGTTGTGTGGTCTGTAGTTGTGTGGTCAGTAGTTGTGGTCAGTAGTTGTGTGGTCAGTAGTTGTGGTCGGCAGTTGTGGTCTGTAGTTGTGGTCAGTAGTTGTGTGGTCAGTAGTTGTGTGGTCAGTAGTTGTGTGGTCAGTAGTTGTGGTCAGTAGTTGTGTGGTCAGTAGTTGCGGTCAGTAGTTGTGTAGTTGTGGTCAGTAGTTGTGTGGTCAGTAGTTGTGTGGTCAGTAGCTGTGTGGTGTGTAATTGTGGTTGTGTTGCAGGTTCTTTGGGCCCTACAGTATGGACGTGGTCACCAGCACAGCTTTCAGTGTGGACATTGACTCTCTGAACAACCCTTCAGACCCTTTCGTCTCCAACGTCAAGAAGATGCTCAAGTTTGACCTGTTCAACCCACTGTTCTTACTAATCTGTGAGACTGTATACGTACAGACACACACAGACACAAAGTTGTAATTTTTATTCACATGAAGATGTTTACCTTTCTATAAAACGTTTTTCTCCACCTCTCCTCATCTCCTCCCCCATCATCCCCTCCTCTCCTCTTCTCCTCTCTTCTCCTCTCCCCTCCTCTTCTCCTCTTCTCCTCTCCTTTCTCTACCTCTACTCCCCTCCTCTTCTCCTCTCTGGTCCTCCACTCCTCTCCTCTTCTCCTCTCCCCTCCTCCTCTCCTCTTCTCCTCTCCTGTCCTCCACTCCTCTCCTCATCTCCTCTCCTGTCTTCCCCTCCTCTCCTTCTCCAGTTTTGTTTCCCTTCACTGGTCCTATCTTGGAGAAGATGAAGTTTTCTTTCGTCCCGACTGCGGTGACAGACTTCTTTTATGCCTCGCTGGCTAAGATCAAATCTGGACGTGATACTGGGAACTCAACTGTAAACATGTTTTATATTTATATTTGATTATGTTGTTTGTTTATGTTTGTGATGGTTGTGATTGGACCAGATCCATAAGAATATGTTTGTGTTGGTTGTGATTGGACGAGATCCATTAGAATCTGTTTGTGTTGGTTGTGATTGGTTCAGATACAGTGGAATCTGTTTGTGTTGGATGTGATTGGACAGATTTGACCTCATGTCTTTCTGCTTCCAGAGTCGGGTGGATTTCTTACAGCTGATGATCGACTCTCAGAAAGGCAACGACACAAAGACAGGAGAGGAACAGACTAAAGGTACCTGCCGAACAAACACCTGGAAACTACTGTTACAAACACACACCTGTAAACTACTGTTACAAACACACACCTGTTACAAACACACACCTGTTACAAACACACACCTGTAAACTACTGTTACAAACACACACCTGTAAACTACTGTTACAAACATACACCTGTTACAAACACACACCTGTTACAAACACACACCTGTAAACTACTGTTACAAACACACACCTGTTACAAACACACACCTGGAAACTACTGTTACAAACACACACCTGTAAACTACTGTTACAAACACACACCTGTAAACTACTGTTACAAACATACACCTGTTACAAACACACACCTGTTACAAACACACACCTGGAAACTACTGTTACAAACACACACCTGTAAACTACTGTTACAAACACACACCTGTAAACTACTGTTACAAACATACACCTGTTACAAACACACACCTGTTACAAACACACACCTGTAAACTACTGTTACAAACACACACCTGTTACAAACACACACCTGGAAACTACTGTTACAAACATACACCTGTTACAAACACACACCTGTTACAAACACACACCTGTAAACTACTGTTACAAACACACACCTGTTACAAACACACACCTGGAAACTACTGTTACAAACACACACCTGTAAACTACTGTTACAAACACACACCTGTAAACTACTGTTACAAACATACACCTGTTACAAACACACACCTGTTACAAACACACACCTGGAAACTACTGTTACAAACACACACCTGTAAACTACTGTTACAAACACACACCTGTAAACTACTGTTACAAACATACACCTGTTACAAACACACACCTGTTACAAACACACACCTGTAAACTACTGTTACAAACACACACCTGTTACAAACACACACCTGGAAACTACTGTTACAAACACACACCTGTTACAAACACACACCTGGAAACTACTGTTACAAACACACACCTGTAAACTACTGTTACAAACACACACCTGTTAACTACTGTTACAAACACACACATGTTACAAACACACACCTGTAAACTGCTATTACAGACACACACCTGTTACAAACACACACCTGTAAACTACTGTTACAAACACACACCTGTTAGCTACTGTTACAAACACACACCTGTAAATTACTGTTACAAACACACACCTGTAAACTACTGTTACAAACACACACCTGTAAACGACTGTTACAAACACACACCTGTAAACTACTGTTACAAACACACACCTGTAAACGACTGTTACAAACACACACCTGTAAACTACTGTTACAAACACACACCTGTAAACTACTGTAAAAAACACACACCTGTAAACTACTGTAAAAAACACACACCTTTTACAAACACACACCTGTAAACTGCTATTACAAATACACACCTGTTACAAACACAGACCTGTTAACTACTTTAACAACACACACCTGTTAACTACGGTTACAAACACAGACCTGTTAACTACTGTCACAACACACACCTGTAAACTGCTATTACAAATACACACCTGTATACTACTGTTACAAACACACACATGTAATCTACAGTTACAAACACACACCTGTTACCAACACACACCTTTATACTACTTGTTCCCTCTCGTTCTTTCTCTCTCTCTCTCTCCCTCTCTCCCTCTCTCCCTCCCTCCACAGGACTGACTGATCATGAGATCTTGTCTCAGGCCATGATCTTCATCTTCGCCGGCTACGAGACCAGCAGCAGTACTATGAGTTTCCTGGCCTATAACCTGGCAAACAATCCCCATGTCATGACCAAACTGCAGGAGGAGATAGATACTGTGTTCCCCAACAAGGTAACCCCCACACCATGACCAAACTGCAGCAGGAGGTAGATACTGTGTTCTCCAACAAGGTAACCCCCACACCATGACCAAACTGCAGGAGGAGATAGATACTGTGTTCCCCAACAAGGTAACCCTCACACCATGGGCCATACTGCAGGAGGAGATAGATACTGTGTGGTGATAGATGATGTGATTTGTGTGTGTATCACCGGTGTCAGATGGGGTGAGGTACTGATGTGTGTGTATTTCCGGTGTCAGATGGGGTGAGGTACTGATGTGTGTGTATCCCCGGTGTCAGATGGGGTGAGGTACTGATGTGTGTGTATCCCCGGTGTCAGATGGGGTGAGGTACTGATGTGTGTGTATCCCCGGTGTCAGATGTGGTGAGGTACTGATTTGTGTGTAACCCCGGTGTCAGATGGGGTGAGGTACCGATGTGTGTGTATTTCCAGTGTCAGATGGGGTGAGGTACTGATGTGTGTGTATTTCCGGTGTCAGATGGGGTGAGGTACTGATGTGTGTGTAACCATGGTGCAGGCTTTAATCCAGTACGAAGCTCTGATGCAGATGGACTATTTGGACTGTGTGTTGAACGAGTCTCTGAGACTGTACCCCGTCGCCCCGCGACTGGAGAGGGTCGCCAAGAAGACGGTGGAGATTAACGGCATCGTCATCCCCAAAGACTGCATTGTCCAGGTTCCCACGTGGACCCTCCATCGTGACCCAGAGATCTGGTCTGACCCTGAGGAGTTCAAACCAGAGAGGTACTGACCGCACCGTAACCACAATCCAACCACAACACAACCTTATTATAACCACACTACAACAGTAACACAACCACAAAACAACTACAATACTATGTGTAATGTGTCTGCCCTCCCCCTGTCCAGGTTCAGTAAGGAGAACAAGGAGTCTATTGATCCGTACACGTACATGCCATTTGGTGCGGGGCCCAGGAACTGTATCGGGATGCGTTTCGCTCTGATCATGATCAAACTGGCCATGGTCGAGATCCTCCAGAGTTTCACTTTCTCCGTCTGCGACGAGACCGAGGTGAGACGCTCACCTGAGACATCATCAAACATCAGTATCATTTATAGATAGAGGCTGCACTTGCCGCACCCGTTTTAACATGGTCAGCACCTGTTTTAACATGGTCAGCACCTGTTTTAACATGGCCAGCACCTGTTTTAACATGGTCACCACCTATTTTACCATGGTCAGCACCTGTTTGAACATGGCCAGCACCTGTTTTAACATGGTCAGCACCTTTTTTAACATGGACCTGTTTTAACATGGTCGCCACCTGCTTTAACATGGTCAGAACCTGTTTGAACATGGTCACCACCTGTTTTAACATGGTCACCGCCTGTTTTAACATGGCCCTGTTTTAACATGGTCACCACCTGTTTTAACATGGACCTGTTTTACATGGTCAGTCCCTGTTTTAACATGGTCGGCATCTGTTTTAACATGGTCACCACCTGTTTTAACATGGTCACCACCTGTTTTAACATGGTCACCACCTGTTTTAATATGGTAACCAGCTGTTCAAACATGGTCAGCACCTGTTTTAACATGGACCTGTTTTAACATGGTCACCACCTGCTTTAACATGGTCAGTACCTGTTTTAACATTGACCTGTTTTAACATGGTCACCGCCTGTTTTAACATGGACCTGTTTTAACATGGTCACCACCTGTTTTAACATGGACCTGTTTTAACATTGACCTGTTTTAACATGGTCACCACCTGTTTTAACATGGACCTGTTTTACATGGTCACCACCTGTTTTACCGTGGTCACCACCTGTTTTAACATGGTCACCACCTGTTTAACATGGACCTGTTTTACATGGTCACCACCTGTTTTAATATGGTAACCAGCTGTTCAAACATGGTCACCACCTGTTTTAACATGGATCCGTTTTAACATGGTCACCACCTGTTTTAACATGGTCACTACCTGTTTTAACATGGTCACCACCTGTTTAAAATGGACTTGTTTTACATGGTCAGCACCTGTTTTAACATGGTCACCACCTGTTTTAACATGATCACCACCTGTTTTAACATGGTCACCGCCTGTTTAACATGGTCACCGCCTGTTTAACATGGTCACCACCTGTTTTAACATGGACACCACCTGTTTAACATGGACCTGTTTTGCATGGTCACCACCTGTTTAAACATGGTCACCACCTGTTTAAACATGGTCACCACCTGTTTTAACATTCATCTGTTTTAACATGGTCACCACCTGTTTTAACATGGGTCTGTTTTAACATGGTCACCACCTGTTTTAACATGGTCACTACCTGTTTAAACATGGTCACCACCTGTTTAAACATGGTCACCACCTGTTTTAATATGGTAACCAGCTGTTCAAACATGGTCAGCACCTGTTTTAACATGGACCTGTTTTAACATGGTCACCACCTGCTTTAACATGGTCACCACCTGCTTTAACATGGTCAGTACCTGTTTTAACATTGACCTGTTTTAACATGGTCGCCGCCTGTTTTAACATGGACCTGTTTTAACATGGACCTGTTTTAACATGGTCACCACCTGTTTTAACATGGACCTGTTTTACATGGTCACCACCTGCTTTAACATGGTCACCACCTGCTTTAACATGGTCAGTACCTGTTTTAACATTGACCTGTTTTAACATGGTCACCGCCTGTTTTAACATGGACCTGTTTTAACATGGTCACCACCTGTTTTAACATGGACCTGTTTTAACATTGACCTGTTTTAACATGGTCACCACCTGTTTTAACATGGACCTGTTTTACATGGTCACCACCTGTTTTACCGTGGTCACCACCTGTTTTAACATGGTCACCACCTGTTTAACATGGACCTGTTTTACATGGTCACCACCTGTTTTAATATGGTAACCAGCTGTTCAAACATGGTCACCACCTGTTTTAACATGGATCCGTTTTAACATGGTCACCACCTGTTTTAACATGGTCACTACCTGTTTTAACATGGTCACCACCTGTTTAAAATGGGCTTGTTTTACATGGTCAGCACCTGTTTTAACATGGTCACCACCTGTTTTAACATGATCACCACCTGTTTTAACATGGTCACCGCCTGTTTAACATGGTCACCGCCTGTTTAACATGGTCACCACCTGTTTTAACATGGGTCTGTTTTAACATGGTCACCACCTGTTTTAACATGGTCACTACCTGTTTAAACATGGTCACCACCTGTTTAAACATGGTCACCACCTGTTTAAACATGGTCACCACCTGTTTTAATATGGTAACCAGCTGTTCAAACATGGTCAGCACCTGTTTTAACATGGACCTGTTTTAACATGGTCACCACCTGCTTTAACATGGTCGCCGCCTGTTTTAACATGGACCTGTTTTAACATTGACCTGTTTTAACATGGTCACCACCTGTTTTAACATGGATCTGTTTTAACATGGTCACCACCTGTTTTAACATGGTCACTACCTGTTTAAACATGGTCAACACCTGTTTAAACATGGTCACCACCTGTTTTAATATGGTAACCAGCTGTTCAAACATGGTCAGCACCTGTTTTAACATGGACCTGTTTTAACATGGTCACCACCTGCTTTAACATGGTCAGTACCTGTTTTAACATTGACCTGTTTTAACATGGTCACCGCCTGTTTTAACATGGACCTGTTTTACATGGTCACCACCTGTTTTAACATGGTCACCACCTGTTTTAACATGGTCACCACCTGTTTAACATGGACCTGTTTTACATGGTCACCGCCTGTTTAAAATGGACTTGTTTTACATGGTCAGCACCTGTTTTAACATGGTCACCACCTGTTTTAACATGGTCACCACCTGTTTAACATGGACCTGTTTTGCATGGTCACCACCTGTTTAAACATGGTCACCACCTGTTTAAACATGGTCACCACCTGTTTTAACATTCATCTGTTTTAACATGGTCACCACCTGTTTTAACATGGGTCTGTTTTAACATGGTCACCACCTGTTTTAACATGGTCACTACCTGTTTAAACATGGTCACCACCTGTTTAAACATGGTCACCACCTGGTTTAATATGGTAACCAGCTGTTCAAACATGGTCAGCACCTGTTTTAACATGGACCTGTTTTAACATGGTCACCACCTGCTTTAACATGGTCACCACCTGCTTTAACATGGTCAGTACCTGTTTTAACATTGACCTGTTTTAACATGGTCGCCGCCTGTTTTAACATGGACCTGTTTTAACATGGACCTGTTTTAACATGGTCACCACCTGTTTTAACATGGACCTGTTTTACATGGTCACCACCTGCTTTAACATGGTCACCACCTGCTTTAACATGGTCAGTACCTGTTTTAACATTGACCTGTTTTAACATGGTCACCGCCTGTTTTAACATGGACCTGTTTTAACATGGTCACCACCTGTTTTAACATGGACCTGTTTTAACATTGACCTGTTTTAACATGGTCACCACCTGTTTTAACATGGACCTGTTTTACATGGTCACCACCTGTTTTACCGTGGTCACCACCTGTTTTAACATGGTCACCACCTGTTTAACATGGACCTGTTTTACATGGTCACCACCTGTTTTAATATGGTAACCAGCTGTTCAAACATGGTCACCACCTGTTTTAACATGGATCCGTTTTAACATGGTCACCACCTGTTTTAACATGGTCACTACCTGTTTTAACATGGTCACCACCTGTTTAAAATGGACTTGTTTTACATGGTCAGCACCTGTTTTAACATGGTCACCACCTGTTTTAACATGATCACCACCTGTTTTAACATGGTCACCGCCTGTTTAACATGGTCACCGCCTGTTTAACATGGTCACCACCTGTTTTAACATGGTCACCACCTGTTTAACATGGACCTGTTTTACATGGTCACCACCTGTTTAAACATGGTCACCACCTGTTTAAACATGGTCACCACCTGTTTTAACATGGGTCTGTTTTAACATGGTCACCACCTGTTTTAACATGGTCACTACCTGTTTAAACATGGTCACCACCTGTTTAAACATGGTCACCACCTGTTTAAACATGGTCACCACCTGTTTTAATATGGTAACCAGCTGTTCAAACATGGTCAGCACCTGTTTTAACATGGACCTGTTTTAACATGGTCACCACCTGCTTTAACATGGTCGCCGCCTGTTTTAACATGGACCTGTTTTAACATTGACCTGTTTTAACATGGTCACCACCTGTTTTAACATGGATCTGTTTTAACATGGTCACCACCTGTTTTAACATGGTCACTACCTGTTTAAACATGGTCAACACCTGTTTAAACATGGTCACCACCTGTTTTAATATGGTAACCAGCTGTTCAAACATGGTCAGCACCTGTTTTAACATGGACCTGTTTTAACATGGTCACCACCTGCTTTAACATGGTCAGTACCTGTTTTAACATTGACCTGTTTTAACATGGTCACCGCCTGTTTTAACATGGACCTGTTTTACATGGTCACCACCTGTTTTAACATGGTCACCACCTGTTTTAACATGGTCACCACCTGTTTAACATGGACCTGTTTTACATGGTCACCGCCTGTTTAAAATGGACTTGTTTTACATGGTCAGCACCTGTTTTAACATGGTCACCACCTGTTTTAACATGATCACCACCTGTTTTAACATGGTCACCGCCTGTTTAACATGGTCACCACCTGTTTTAACATGGTCACCACCTGTTTTGACATGGTCAGCACCTGTTTTAACATGGTCACCACCTGTTTTAACATGGTCACCACCTGTTTAACGTGGTCACCACCTGTTTAACATGGACCTGTTTTACATGGTCACCACCTGTTTAAACATGGTCACCACCTGTTTAAACATGGTCACCGCCTGTTTTATCATTCATCTGTTTTAACATGGTCACCACCTGTTTTAACATGGATCTGTTTTAACATGGTCACCACCTGTTTTAACATGGATCTGTTTTAACATGGTCGCTACCTGTTTAAACATGGTCAACACCTGTTTAAACATGGTCACCACCTGTTTTAATATGGTAACCAGCTGTTCAAACATGGCCAGCACCTGTTTTAACATGGACCTGTTTTAAAATGGTCACCACCTGCTTTAACATGGTTACCACCTGCTTTAACATGGTCAGTACCTGTTTTAACATTGACCTGTTTTAACATGGTCACCGCCTGTTTTAACATGGACCTGTTTTAACATTGACCTGTTTTAACATGGTCACCACCTGTTTAACATGGACCTGTTTTACATGGTCACCACCTGTTTGAACATGGTCACCACCTGTTTTAACATGGTCACCGCCTGTTTTAACATGGCCCTGTTTTAACATGGTCACCACCTGTTTTAACATGGACCTGTTTTACATGGTCAGTCCCTGTTTTAACATGGTCGGCATCTGTTTTAACATGGTCACCACCTGTTTTAACATGGTCACCACCTGTTTTAACATGGTCACCACCTGTTTTAATATGGTAACCAGCTGTTCAAACATGGTCAGCACCTGTTTTAACATGGACCTGTTTTAACATGGTCACCACCTGCTTTAACATGGTCAGTACCTGTTTTAACATTGACCTGTTTTAACATGGTCACCGCCTGTTTTAACATGGACCTGTTTTAACATGGTCACCACCTGTTTTAACATGGACCTGTTTTAACATTGACCTGTTTTAACATGGTCACCACCTGTTTTAACATGGACCTGTTTTACATGGTCACCACCTGTTTTACCGTGGTCACCACCTGTTTTAACATGGTCACCACCTGTTTAACATGGACCTGTTTTACATGGTCACCACCTGTTTTAATATGGTAACCAGCTGTTCAAACATGGTCACCACCTGTTTTAACATGGATCCGTTTTAACATGGTCACCACCTGTTTTAACATGGTCACTACCTGTTTTAACATGGTCACCACCTGTTTAAAATGGACTTGTTTTACATGGTCAGCACCTGTTTTAACATGGTCACCACCTGTTTTAACATGATCACCAACCTGTTTTAACATGGTCACCGCCTGTTTAACATGGTCACCGCCTGTTTAACATGGTCACCACCTGTTTTAACATGGTCACCACCTGTTTAACATGGACCTGTTTTACATGGTCACCACCTGTTTAAACATGGTCACCACCTGTTTTAACATGGGTCTGTTTTAACATGGTCACCACCTGTTTTAACATGGTCACTACCTGTTTAAACATGGTCACCACCTGTTTAAACATGGTCACCACCTGTTTAAACATGGTCACCACCTGTTTTAATATGGTAACCAGCTGTTCAAACATGGTCAGCACCTGTTTTAACATGGACCTGTTTTAACATGGTCACCACCTGCTTTAACATGGTCGCCGCCTGTTTTAACATGGACCTGTTTTAACATTGACCTGTTTTAACATGGTCACCACCTGTTTTAACATGGATCTGTTTTAACATGGTCACCACCTGTTTTAACATGGTCACTACCTGTTTAAACATGGTCAACAACCTGTTTAAACATGGTCACCACCTGTTTTAATATGGTAACCAGCTGTTCAAAACATGGTCAGCACCTGTTTAACATGGACCTGTTTTAACATGGTCACCACCTGCTTTAACATGGTCAGTACCTGTTTTAACATTGACCTGTTTTAACATGGTCACCGCCTGTTTTAACATGGACCTGTTTTACATGGTCACCACCTGTTTTAACATGGTCACCACCTGTTTTTAACATGGTCACCACCTGTTTAACATGGACCTGTTTTACATGGTCACCGCCTGTTTAAAATGGACTTGTTTTACATGGTCAGCACCTGTTTTAACATGGTCACCACCTGTTTTAACATGATCACCACCTGTTTTAACATGGTCACCGCCTGTTTTAAACATGGTCACCACCTGTTTTAACATGGTCACCACCTGTTTTAACGTGGTCACCACCTGTTTAACATGGACCTGTTTACATGGTCACCACCTGTTTAAACATGGTCACCACCTGTTTAAACATGGTCACCGCCTGTTTTATCATTCATCTGTTTTAACATGGCCACCACCTGTTTTAACATGGATCTGTTTAACATGGTCACCACCTGTTTTAACATGGATCTGTTTTAACATGGTCGCTACCTGTTTAAACATGGTCAACACCTGTTTAAACATGGTCACCACCTGTTTTAATATGGTAACCAGCTGTTCAAACATGGCCAGCACCTGTTTTAACATGGACCTGTTTTAAAATGGTCACCACCTGCTTTAACATGGTTACCACCTGCTTTAACATGGTCAGTACCTGTTTTAACATTGACCTGTTTTAACATGGTCACCGCCTGTTTTAACTGGACCTGTTTTACATGGTCACCACCTGTTGACATGGTCACCACCTGTTTTACATGGACCTGTTTTAACATGGTCACCACCTGTTTAAAATGGACTTGTTTTATATGGTCAGCACCTGTTTTAACATGGTCAGCACCTGTTTTAACATGGCCAGCACTTGTTTTAACATGGTCACCACCTATTTTACCATGGTCAGCACCTGTTTGAACATGGCCAGCACCTGTTTTAACATGGTCAGCACCTTTTTTAACATGGACCTGTTTTAACATGGTCGCCACCTGCTTTAACATGGTCAGAACCTATTTGAACATGGTCACCACCTGTTTTAACATGGTCACCGCCTGTTTTAACATGGCCCTGTTTTAACATGGTCACCACCTGTTTTAACATGGACCTGTTTTACATGGTCAGTCCCTGTTTTAACATGGTCAGCATCTGTTTTAACATGGTCACCACCTGTTTTAACATGGTCACCACCTGTTTTAACATGGTCACCACCTGTTTTAATATGGTAACCAGCTGTTCAAACATGGTCAGCACCTGTTTTAACATGGACCTGTTTTAACATGGTCACCACCTGCTTTAACATGGTCAGTACCTGTTTTAACATTGACCTGTTTTAACATGGTCACCGCCCTGTTTTAACATGGACCTGTTTTAACATGGTCACACCTGTTTTAACATGGACCTGTTTTAACATTGACCTGTTTTACATGGTCACCACCTGTTTTAACATGGACCTGTTTACATGGTCACCAACTGTTTTACCGTGGTCACCCACCTGTTTTAACATGGTCACCACCTGTTTAACATGGACCTGTTTTACATGGTCCACCACCTGTTTTAATATGGTAACCAGCTGTTCAAACATGGTCACCACCTGTTTTAACATGGATCCGTTTTAACATGGTCACCACCTGTTTTAACATGGTCACTACCTGTTTTTAACATGGTCACCACCTGTTTAAAATGGACTTGTTTTACATGGTCAGCACCTGTTTTTAACATGGTCACCACCTGTTTTAACATGCTCACCACCTGTTTTAACATGGTCACCGCCTGTTTAACATGGTCACGTCTGTTTTAACATGGGTCACCACCTGTTTAACATGGTCACCACCTGCTTTAACATGGTCAGTACCTGTTTTAACATTGACCTGTTTTAACATGGTCACTACCTGTTTTAACATGGACCTGTTTTACATGGTCACCACCTGCTTTAACATGGTCACCACCTGTTTTAACATGGACCTGTTTTAACATTGACCTGTTTTAACATGGTGACCACCTGTTTAACATGGACCTGTTTTGCATGGTCACCACCTGTTTAAACATGGTCACCACCTGTTTAAACATGGTCACCACCTGTTTTAACATTCATCTGTTTTAACATGGTCACCACCTGTTTTAACATGGGTCTGTTTTAACATGGTCACCACCTGTTTTAACATGGTCACTACCTGTTTTTAACCATGGACCTGTTTACATGGTCACCACCTGCTTTAACATGGTCACCACCTGCTTTAAACATGGTCAGTACCTGTTTTAACATTGACCTGTTTTAACATGGTCACTACCTGTTTTAACATGGACCTGTTTTACATGGTCACCACCTGCTTTAACATGGTCACCACCTGTTTTAACATGGACCTGTTTTAACATTGACCTGTTTTAACATGGTGACCACCCTGTTTTAACATGGACCTGTTTTTACATGGTCACCACCTGTTTTACCGTGGTCACCACCTGTTTTAACATGATCACCACCTGTTTAACATGGACCTGTTTTTACATGGTCACCACCTGTTTTAATATGGTAACCAGCTGTTCAAACATGGTCACCACCTGTTTAACATGGATCCGTTTTTAACTGGTCACCACCTGTTTTAACATGGTCACTACCTGTTTTAACATGGTCACCACCTGTTTAAAATGGACTTGTTTTTACATGGTCAGCACCTGTTTTAACATGGTCACCACCTGTTTTAACATGATCACCACCTGTTTAACATGGTCACCGCCTGTTTTAACATGGTCACCGCTGTTTAACATGGTCACCACCTGTTTTAACATGGTCACCACCTGTTTAACATGGACCTGTTTTACATGGTCACCACCTGTTTAAACATGGTCACCACCTGTTTAAACATGGTCACCACCTGTTTTAACATTCATCTGTTTTAACATGGTCACCACCTGTTTTAACATGGGTCTGTTTTAACATGGTCACCACCTGTTTAACATGTCACTGCCTGTTTAAACATGGTCACCACCTGTTTAAACATGGTCACACCTGTTTAAACATGGTCACCACCTGTTTTAATATGGTAACCAGCTGTTCAAACATGGTCAGCACCTGTTTTAACATGGACCTGTTTAACATGGTCACCACTGCTTTAACATGGTACCGCCTGTTTTAACATGGACCTGTTTTAACATGACCTGTTTTAACATGGTCACCACCTGTTTTAACATGGATCTTTTTAACATGGTCATCACCTGTTTTTAACATGGTCACTACCTGTTAAACATGGTCAACACCTGTTTAAACATGGTCACCACCTGTTTTAATATGGTAACCAGCTGTTCAAACATGGTCAGCACCTGTTTTAACATTGACCTGTTTTAACATGGTCACCGCCTGTTTTAACATGGACCTGTTTAACATTGACCTGTTTTAACATGGTCACCACCTGTTTTAACATGGACCTGTTTTACATGGTCACCACCTGTTTTAACATGGTCACCACCTGTTTAACATGGACCTGTTTTACATGGTCACCGCCTGTTTTAAAATGGACTTGTTTTACATGGTCAGCACCTGTTTTAACATGGTCACCACCTGTTTTAACATGATCACCACCTGTTTTAACATGGTCACCGCCTGTTAACATGGTCACCACCTGTTTTAACATGGTCACCACCTGTTTTGACATGGTCAGCACCTGTTTTAACATGTCACCACCTGTTTTAACATGGTCACCACCTGTTTTAACATGGTCACCACCTGTTTAACATGGACCTGTTTTACATGGTCACCACCTGTTTAAACATGGTCACCACCTGTTTTAACATTAATGTTTCAACATGGTCACACCTGTTTACACATGGACCTGTTTTAACATGGTCACCACCTGTTTTAACATGGATCTGTTTTAACATGGTCGCTACTGTTTAAACATGGTCAACACCTGTTTTAAACATGGTCACCACCTGTTTTAATATGGAAACCAGCTGTTCAAACATGGTCAGCACCTGTTTTAACATGGACCTGTTTTAAAATGGTCACCACCTGTTTTAACATGGTCACCACCTGTTTTAACAGGATCTGTTTAACATGGTCGCTACCTGTTAAACATGGTCAACACCTTTTTAAACATGGTCACCACCTGTTTTAATATGGTAACCAGCTGTTCAAACATGGTCAGCACCTGTTTTAACATTGGACTGTTTTAACATGGTCACCACCTGCTTTAACATGGTCAGTACTGTTTTAACATTGACCTGTTTTTAACATGGTCACCGCCTGTTTTAACATGGACCTGTTTTAACATGACCTGTTTTAACATGGTCACCACCTGTTAACATGGACCTGTTTTAACATGGTCACCACCTGTTTAACATGGTCACCACCTGTTTTACATGGACCTGTTTTAACATGGTCACCACCTGTTTAAAATGGCTTGTTTTACATGGTCACCACCTGTTTTAACATGGTCACCACCTGTTTTAACATGGGCCACACCTGTTTTAACATGGTCACCGCCGTTTAACATGGTCACCACCTGTTTAACATGGTCACCACCTGTTTTAACATGGTCACCACCTGTTTTAACATGGTCACCACCTGTTTTAACATTGACCTGTGTTTAACATGGTCACCACCTGTTTTAACATGGTCACTACCTGTTTACACATGGTCAACACCTGTTTAAACATGGTCACC